>NW_020621603.1:666103-707029 GCF_003573695.1 Papaver somniferum | reverse complement strand
ATGCCTTGGGCCGGAGGTGCGGCTGGCATGAAATGCATTGGCGCAGAGGTGCGGCTGGCATGGCATGCCATTGGCGCAGTGGTGCGGCTGGCATGGTTGGCATGTCGTGGCGCGGTGGTGCGGCTGGCATGGCATGCCATTGGCGCAGTGGTGCGGCTGGTATGGTTGGTATGCCTTGGCGTGGAGGTGCGGCTGGCATGGCATGCCATTGGCGCAGTGGTGCGGCTGGCATGGTTGGCATGCCTTGGCGCAGAGGTGCGGCTGGCTTGGCATGCAATTGGCGCGGAGGTATGGCTGGCATGGTTTGCCATTAGCACGGTGGTGTGAGAATTAGGGTTTGGTATGTACGAAGATGATGTCGGTCAATACTAAAGGTTCTGCCGTGGAACATGATACATGTATAAAAAAAAGGTACACTGGTAATTCTTACGTAGGCATGTTGATTGATTCAATAAATGCGCTAGTGGTCATAGTGACATCATGTCAGATGTATGGTTTTACGATTATAACCATAAGCTAAAAACCACCATCAACAACAGGCAAGCCCTCCCTTGACCGACCACACCATGTGGTAGAGTGTCGTATGGTGATCATCACGACACCTCATTGGCTATTTAATTCCTAGACTGGGATGCCCGACCAAGCTGGTAGAGTTGGACGGACGAGATGATCTATGACGCTCATCTATGACCGTTGATAGAGTTTTAGGGTTTTGAAGAGGTGAGCAAGCATCACTCTTCAGCTTGACCGAAACCAAGCATGGGAGATGTTTTTGGCGTGACCGACCGGGCATGCGTGTAGACGGCTTGCCGGTGTACATGTTCTTACCTCTTTGTCTCATGAAGGTGCGATCTAAGCCATTCAATTTTACCGGTAAAGAGGAGTGGCCGAGATCGATTTGCGACAGGATTCCTGTGTCGCAAAGGATTCTTAAAGGGGCGCGGCATGCCACCTTCAAGGCACAGGAATCGAGGTATCTGGCCATGGTTTGTCTTGGTCGGTCGGTCACAAGCATAGGTGGGTCCACGATGATCACGTTGATACTCTCCGGACCTTCTTAGTTTATACCTGCACCCTTCATCCAAGCTGGCGAAGATGGACGCTCGTGATTGATTAACGACACATGTAACATGCCGCAAACCCTAATTAGGGTTTTGTATAGGTCATGCGCGTGTAACTTCAACCGATCGGTTTGGCAAGCTACACTCCTTCTTTGGGGAGACCGATCATGTGGGTCCCACGTTGGGCCGGCGGTGAGCATGTGTGTACCTGTCCCACAGTCATAGGCTTGATCTAAGCCATCCAAACATGCCGGTGAAGTGGGATGGTTGCGATCAATTTAAGATACTTAGTGGAATTTTCCGCGACTCGTTGAGCATCACGTCAGCCATATTTCGAGCGAGCGTATGCTGTTCCATGGCTAGGCTTTGAGAGAGTTGGTCAGGTAGGTAGAGATTGGGCCCGCCAGAGTGTATGACAACGCTTGACCGACCGGTCATGGGATAATCCACGTCGTCCAATCATGCCGGCGAAGTTAGACGGCCGTGGCTGGTTTTGAGACTGCCGTTGGCGGTCTTGCTCGTACGAGCTTCCTCCAATATGCTACATACAGGTTCGACCATCCTTTTACAGGCTGGCGTTTGGTGGTTGTCTTGGAGACATGACATGCATTCGACCGGCTAGGGCCAAAACGGGCCCGCTGGTGGTCGTTTCGGTGATTGCCTGCTCCTTATGGGGTTCGTCTAGGATGGTTAAATCATGCATCCAACTTGCGTGGTCGTGATCGTTTCTGAGACTGACATGGACAGTCCAGATTTCCCTTAGGGAATTAAATATGCTCAATCGGGCTAATATAACACACCGAGACCTGTATGGGTATTTCGTGCATGCCTCACTATTGATACTTGGAGATTTGTGTTATTCTGCTAAGAGCAACACTCAGTTCGTCATGCCGTACTAATAATGAGAGTTATGCGGGAACAACACAGGAAATACAAGGCTAATCATGCATTAATTAATAATGCTATAAATTCACAGAATATTGGGATTGTTGCTACATGCTCCGTTCTAGGTGAATTTGTATATTTAATTCACAGAATATTGGGATTGTTGCCACATGCTCCATTCTAGGTGAATTAATAAAGTGAAGAAGTATTCATCACTTATCAGATAGCTTTATCCTCTGCAGGATGTCAGCGTATTAAGTTTGGCTTTTACAATTTTAGCCTTGAACAAAAATCCACCATCAACATTAAGTCCCTGCCTAGCACATAATGGTTGCATTATTGTGGGGTAGGCATGAGATGGTGACAGTTCAAATACTAGAACGATTAGGCTAAAGTAAATACATATTTACCGCATGGGCGAACACCGTTATATGCCTCAAACGTCCCGGAGCTGGTTGAACCGTTCCTTTTAGATACCCAACGGTCTTTTCTGATCTTAATTAGGGTTTGGAAGAAAGCACGACTTGGTTTGTTGAACCCTTATCCATCAGGTAGACTTCGCCGCAGCCGCCTTTAGTATTCTTTTAGGGTTTGCTCGACATATATGTATGTGTAGGGATCTTGAACCACTTTTACGTTTTGGGATAGGATTTTCCTGCAGAGACTTCATCATGTCGAACAACAGTAGATCGTCTTCTTCATATCATCCAGGGTCCTTTGTTAAGCTTGCACGAACTGCATCCCAGTGTGAACCTGAGCTTCATGATGAATCCCCTGCTCGTTTTTTTCGAGTTAAGAAGATCATACCGGTTCGTTCCTATTTTTTTTTTTATTTTCCGAACAGTTACTTGTTCTTCATGATCAGGCGAATAATCCTCCTTTTTGCAGAGATACCCTACTGGAACATGTGTGACGGTCATCGACGATGATGACTTAACTAGTCCTCTTCCTTCAAATTCAAACACGCCTACGCTAGTGGACCTTGAAGATGCTGATCTGGGTATCTCGTCTTACGAATACCCCAACGTAGGTCTTTTATTCGATATCCGCATGAAATGCCTATCTTCCAGCTACAGAGCTGTCGGTGGATTCTTAGTGCGGAAAGAGTTTGTGCCTTTATACACAAAGGTATGGAGAAAGTATGGCCACATCGCAACCAGGAACGTAGTTCGGCACTGTTCATCTGCTTTGGTCACCACGGTAAACTGCCTTCTTCCCATGATTGCTGAGATGAAGAACATATTTGTTCACAACGTTGCTGAATCCAACCTTGAAAAGTGGGAGAACATGGTATCTACCTGCGAATCCATGGAGTTCTATGTGGGATGGTTGCGGCAGCGTCTTGACATCATCAAAGTTGATCGATCTAGTATCCTCGTCAATGTAGTTCCCGCTGCGAAAGCTATCTTGGAGGAGGAGAAGGATCTGGCTGCGGAATCATAGAAGGTGGAGCAGGCAGTTCAAAGCTTGAGGAACAGGACAGAGAGATACCAAACTAGGTTAAAGATGATGCTTTCAAGGAACTAAAATCTGCTGGCTGGCCTCTTCTAAGATGCGCTTCCTTACTGTTAATGTCATTTTTTTTTTTTTTTTTTTTTTGAGCATTCTTGAGAAATGAATTCAATTGGTTTTTTGGTAGATAGATGAAGTTTTTACCATTAACGTTTGAAAAAGCGGGGGTCTACCAACACCACCCAATAATTTGATTAGCAATCTTTATGGACTAACTCCGAAATACTTTACTAGAGAATAAACTAGACAGTCAGACTCAATCTAGATTAAAGTATCTCAAGGAGTTAATATCTCTCACTTGTTTTGATTTACTCAAGCTAAAACAATAGCGAGTCCTTAATCAAACACAAGGAATAACAAGGACCGTACCAAAGACCAATATCCAAGGATCAATCAATATCAATCAACAACCGAAGGTTGGATTTCCAATTGATGATCTTAATGCACAACATGCATTATTTCAATTATATAAAATATAATGCGGAAAAGAAATAACACAGAAACCAGAAGTTTTGTTAACGAGGAAACCGCAAATGCAGAAAAACCCCGGGACCTAGTCCAGATTGAATACACACTGTATTAAGCCGCTACAGACACTAGCCTACTACAAGATAACTTCGGACTTGACTATACTTGAACCCCAATCAGTCTCCCACTGATCCAAGGTACAGTTGTACTCCCTACGCCGCTGACCCGAGCAGGATACTGCGCACTTGATTTTCGTAGCTGATCTCACCCACAACTAAGAGTTGCTGCAACCCAAAATCGCAGACTTGATAATAAACAAATCTGTCTCACACAGAAAAGTCTATCAAAGGATAAATCTGTCTCCCATAGAAAACCCCTAGGTTTTGTTCCGTCTTATGATATGAAATCAAGGTGACCAGGAGCCAATTGATTATCCGGTCTTATATTCCCGAAGAACATCCTAGACGATCAATCACCTCTCAACGATCTTTCTTGACTACACAAGTGGATGTCGAGGAATCACAAACAGTGAGACAAAGATGTTTGTGACTTCTTTTATCTTTCCTATCGGAGAACTCTCACGATCTCAATCCAACCAATAGATTGTACTCTTACGATAGAAGATGCAAGATCTGATCACACAACTACGATAAAAGTAGTATCGGTCTGGCTTCACAATCCCAATGAAGTCTTTAAGTCGTTAACCTATTTTTAGAGAAGAAAACCAAAGGTTAAAGGAGAATCGAATCTAGTGAGCTCACTAGTATCACACAGACGTGTGAGGATCAGTTTGCCCAATGCTAGATGTCTCCTTTATATAGCCTTCAAATCAGGGTTTTGCCTTAGTTATAAAGCAATCCATATTCACCGTTAGATGAAAACCTGATTTAGATTCAAGCTAATATTTCTGAACCGTTAGATCGAAAACTTAGCTTGTCACACACACTTGAGATATACGTTTACTGGGTTTGTGAAAACCGTGCCAAACGTGTACGTGTATGTTGGTTCAACATAGTAACCCAAAAGGTTAACCATATGGGAATTTCATATTAACCTTGTTTTTCTTCACCATAGCTAGTTCAATTGACTCAAATGAACTAGTTAGAGAGTTGTTCAATTTCTATGAGATCTTATGTAACTACACAAGACACAATTGAAACAAAGATGATTCGATTGAATCGTCTCATGAACTTATAGCCACGGTTTGCATAAAGCATTCCTTAGTAATTTAAGTTTCATGTTCAGAGCACATCTTTAGATCATAACCACTTAAGTTCACAAACAAGTTCGCGGACTTAAGATAACCGGCAGAGTTTTCCAAACTCAGCAGAAAATCTCGGCAAGGAGACTTCCGCCAGTTCGCGGACTAGGTTCACGGACTTACACGCAAACGAGTTTTTCGAAATCCCAGCATAATTTCTCGGGAAGAGAAAGTTCGCCAGTTCGCAGACTTGTACTCACGCAAACTATTTTCCGGTTTCAACTTGATCTACAAAGTTCGCAAACTTTGGTTCAAGGAATAGGACTTATGCACATATGTGTTACCACACAATGCTTATATCCATCATTGGTTATATAGAACTAAACTCTCATTCTAATCATTGAAACATTCTCAGAGGACATTATTCAGTCGTTATTCACAAACCTTTCTCGTGAGAGCAATTTTCAAAGTAATTGAAACTTTACATGACTTTCGTCACTAGGTGAAGATAAACCCGATCAAAGCGAAACGCTTTACAATACACTATTTCATGAAAAATATAAGTAGAGTATACTCAGCTCCAAAAGTCAAATGTGTATGATCCAGTCTATATAGCATACGAATTTTTCTCTCATAAGAAGTAGGAGATACAATAGATAGACTTTTGAGTGATAGATAAGTTCAAGTCTCCACATACCTTTTTGTTGATGAAGTTCCACGGTTCCTTGAGTATATCTTCGTCGTTGTATGATGAATCGCCATGAAGTTCTTGAGCTCAACTACACTTATCTATCATAGTCCGAGACTTAGCTATTATAAACTAGAAATCAAGGCTCATAGTTTTGATCACTAACATTGAAAAACATGCTTGATATAGCAACGCATGCGAGGTCGACCGAGCTATGCTCTAACAATCTCCCCCTTTGTCAATTTTAGTGACAAAACCATTAATACATATGGAATACAAAAAAGCACTTTAGTGGCTCCTATTCCATAGTCTAATCTTCAACGTTCCTTGAAATCTTCGTCCTTCCAAGTACTCCAATGATCCCAAAGGTTGTAAGTTTAGCACCACCGTTGTTGAAGATCCGTAGATATAACAATGAGAGAAATCGAGATTCTCGATCATTATTATACAGTGACATAGTATCATTATGTAACATCAAAGTCCAATTGCATCACGACTTTAACAACAATACTATGGTGATATGTATCACTCCTCCTTAGTCAATACTCCATCTCGATTATGGAAACCACTCCCCCTTACACAATGATCTGAAAACCATATGTATTTGTAGTGTGAACTACATTATTTCTCCCCCTTTTGGTCAATAAAATTGGCAAAGGTACAAGAACGGGATCATAATGAAATTTCCACAAGAGACATTTCATAGACTAAAAGAAAAAATACATATCAACTTAATTTAGATGCAATCATAAAGCCGAAGCTAAATGCATCCATCAAGGAGTTTTAAGATACAAGATAACCCCTATAAAATTCCACAGCCGCACACCCCGCAAGATATTACCATTAAGCACAAGTTCAAAAGAACTCTCCCCCATTTGATGTCATTCCCGAAAGAATAACAAGAGCGACCTTAATTTCGAAAGAAAATAAGGATTTTTAATTGGACACCAAAAACCATGGGAATGATTTTCTATATCCAAAACTCAACCAGATTAATCACAAGTAAACTCATGATAAATTTAATTGGAATACGCAACTAAATCAAACCACAAAAGTGATCAATTTAATTGATTGTGCTCAACATAGGTAAACATACGGATCTACGACTAAGCCAATCATACAGAGATGACTAACTTAACCGTTCAAATACTCAACATAAGGAAAACCTTACGGAATATATGACTACATTAACCAATAGAACATGATTAGTATAGTCGTTCATATACTCAACACAAGAACTTGTGGAATATATGAAAACTCAACTTGATTAATTACAAGAGAACCTATAATTAATCTTATTGGAATACACAACCAACCTAATCACTGAAGTAATCAATTTAATCGTCAAAAGATTTGCTCGACAAAAAAAAAACTTTCGGAGCAAACAACTAAACAACCAACCAAGATGATTAATTTAGTTCAAGAATGCTCAACATATAGCATCTCACGGAACAACCAAAAAGCCAAATAAATCGACTTAGTTGTATCGTGCTCAACATGAGACACACAATGGAGCCTTCACGATAATACATAACAAAATGGATCAATGAAGATCAATACCGTGTATAACATACAAGGATCTATTCTATTTTCCATCACTATATGCATAACGACATAATAGACTTTATCCTTGTCTTACAAAAGATTTCATCCTATTTTCCATCAAATAAATGACAGCATAGGCATAACTTTTGTATTTGTCAAAAGTCCATTCATCCTTTCATCAATACGAATATCAATTTATGAACGACTTTACTTTTGACAAAATATGGGACCTTCAAGTTCGTGGACGCAAACAATACATATCCCATAAAAAATATTGTAATACTTCAAAATCAAACAGACTAATACTGCAATAATATCATCCTCCAAAAAATTTTAGAATTTAAAACAAATAAACCTAAAAAATAACATAAGAAGATGAAAACAAAAATAGCTATGTGTAGTCACAATCATCGCTATTCAAAACACTAGTTATTTCCAACTAAACCAAAGAGAAGACATACCAGGCAACAATTCCTTTGAGAAATTCTTTATTATTCCCGAACTCCTTGTTATCGACAACCATCGGGACATAAGGTTCACGGAGATAAGTGTCAATACCCACAAACTGTCTTGGCTGAAGAGGTCGAATTAGTGTCCTCTGAATTTCCAAAGATTTAGACACGAAAGTATTTATTTCACAAATCTCCCTTCTTATTTCCTTTAACTCATCAAGAACGTCGGAAAACTTCTGAGAGTTAGAAGGAGCAGCCCTGGGTTTTCTTGTATTTATTCTTTTTCTTTTCAGGGACTTAGAAATAAGAGATTTCTCTTTTTCCTTGATTGAAAGCTTAACAATCATGTTGACATCCTTTCTATCTGACGACATAGTGCTTTGAGAACAATTATGAACAACTGGATTTGTGTGATGGAATCACTTAACTCAACAAGCAGTCTTATAAAGGATGTCAAAAGGAAAAAGAAATGTAGGGTTCGAAGCCTATTGACAGGTTCGTATACGCCCAACTCTAAAACCCTATAAAGAGTAGAATTGTCGATAATAACCCTTTATTTTATTTGAAAGACAGAAAATAACAAAACTACGAAAAGAAGTAAAAACTTTTCTGGAGCCTGGATCAGCTCTCAATCTTGTCTCTTTTCGATCAGGTACATGAGACAAGATTTTCCCAAAAACACAATCAAGTTGTGTTGCGTTGAACAACGATTTGTCCATCTTTTTCCTCATGGGAGGAATCCTCTGATCTTTGTTTATCAAAACGATTAGACCATATTCTCTTTTAAAATGGTTTTATTCTATCCTTGGAAACCAACTTCTTAGACGAAGATAAGATCCTACATACCTCGGCGGTCTTCTAAGCAAGTTTCAGCTTCCTTGCTAATCGATTTTCTCTTCGTTGAAGTTTGCTAGCGTTCCTTATTTGGTGCTTGTATTTGTAACACCTTGATAGTTCGTGTCCCTTCATCGAACAAAACGAGCACATCAATCTTGGATAGTATTCAGGCATCTGAGATGTGCAAGCAGCTAGACATACAGTTGATCCTGAAACATCAATGATATGGTTTCCAGTTATCGGATTCAGTGAATCTTCCAGCTTGATTGGGTTTCCTTCTTCTCTGAACCCATCGAGGTTGATATATGTATTGCTACAAGTATCAAAATCGATGTTTTTACAAAGAAGCCCTACACTTGATTTCCTATCTTCATCGGAATCATAGGTATCAGACATTTCATCAAGTGTTGCAGCTAGACCTTTGTTCCCAGTGTATTTTCTACGATTTGGGCATTCTTAGAAAAATGGCCAAAACCCTTACACTTAAAGCATTGAGGCATGTCCTCGTCATCAGCCTCGTCAGCATCCCTGTTTTTGGGAGGTACGCGACCGTGAGGTTTGTCTGATGACTTAGGTTTGTCTCTTGAAAACCGTTTACTTCTCTTCAACAGAAGATCCCTAAACTGTCTTGTGATCAAGGAGACTGATTTATCAAGATCTTCATCTGAAAAATCATCCTCAGACTGATCATCCTCAGAGACATGAACACTTTTACCTTTGACAAGTAATTTAGTGTTCTTCTGTGCTTTAAAGGAAACATCCTTACCGACTTTGGATGTATGCTCATGGTCAAATATTTTAAGTTTCCCAACCAAGGTGTTTCTGGAAAGATTATCGAGGTTATTCCCCTCAACGATGGCAGCGATCTGAGAATTTTCATCACAATATCCTTTTCAGGAATAGTCTTACCCAATGGAAAAGATGCATTAACAATTTCAGAAACACTATTATTAAACTCATCAAATGTATCTTTATCTGCCATACGAAGGTTTTCCTAATCGGAATTAAGGTTTTGAAGCCTAGCTTCCTTTTCACTGGAGTTACCTTCAAATACGGTTTCTAAGATATCTGAAGCATCTTTAGACCTAGTGCAATTTGTCACATGATGCTGAAGATTTGGGGTAATGGCATGTATAATGGCATTCAAACCGTCGGAATTTTGCTTTGAAGCACTTATCTCGGCAGGAGTGTATTCACCAATAGGTTTGGGAATGCCTTTCATCTCCAACTTCCAAAACGGGAACATTATACCCATTAACCACATATATCCATGATTGAAAAATCACGCGATTGAGAAAAAGCTCGCATACCAGTTTTCCACCCTAAGTAATTGGAGCCATCGAAGACTGGTGGTACGTTAATAGAGATATCACATCTGTCCATAGAGTCAGATCGTTACAAACACAGACTGATGAGGTCTTAAACGTGTTTGCCTGCTGCGATACCAACTGAAAAAACGGGGGTCTAACAACACCACCCAATAATTCGATTAGCAATATGTATGGACTAACTCTGAAATACTTTGCTAGAGAATCAACTACACAGTCAGACTCAATCTAGATTAAAGTATCTCAAGTATTTAATATCTCTCACTTGTTTTGATTTACTCAAGTTAAAACAATAGCGAGTCTTTAATCAAACACAAGGAATAACTTAGACGCTACCAAAGACCAATATCCAAGGATCAATCAATATCAATCAACAACCAAAGGTTGGATTTCCAATTGATGATCTTAACGTACAACCTGCAGTATTTCAATTATATAAAATATAATGCGGAAAAGAAATAACACAGACACCGGAAGTTTTGTTAACGAGGAAACCGCAAATGCAGAAAAACCCTGGGACCTAGTCCAGATTGAATACACACTATATTAAGCCGCTACAGACACTAGCCTACTACAAGCTAACTTCAGACTGAACTATAGTTGAACCCCAATCAGTCTCCCACCGATCCAAGGTAAAGTTGTACTCCCTACGCCTCTGATCCCAGCAGGATACTGCGCACTTGATTCCCTTAGCCGATCTCACCCACAATAAGAGTTGTTGCAACCCAAAATATAGGACTTGATAATAAACAAATCTGTCTCACACAGAAAAGTCTATCAAAGGATAAATCTGTCTCCCACAGAAAAACCCTAGGTTTTGTTCTGTCTTATGATATGAAATCAAGGTGAACAGGAACCAATTGATAATCCGGTCTTATATTCCCGAAGAACAGCCTAGACGATCAATCACCTCTCAACGATCTTTCTTGACTACAAAAGTAGATGTCGAGGAATCACAAATGGTGAGACGAAGATGTTTGTGACTTCTTTTATCTTTCCTATCGGAGAAATCTCACGTTCTCAAGCCAATCAACAGATTGTACTCGTACGATAGAAGATGCAAGATCAGATCATACAACTACGATAAAAGTAGTATCGGTCTGGCTTCACAATCCCAAAGAAGTCTTTAAGTCGTTAACCTGGTTTTAGAGAAGAAAACCAAAGGTTAAAGGAGAATCGACTCTAGCGAGCGCACTAGTATCACACAGACGTGTGGGGATTAGTTTTTCCTAATGCTAGATGTATCCTTTATATAGCTTTCAAATCAGGGTTTTGTTACAAAGCAATCCATATTCACCATTAGATGAAAACCTAATTTAGATTCTAGCTAATATTTCTCAACCATTAGATCGAAAACTTAGCTTGTCACACACACTTGAGATATACGTTTACTGGGTTTGTGAAAACCGTGTCAAACGTGTAGTGTATGTTGGTTCAACATAGTAACCCAAAAGTTTAACCACATGAGCATTTCATATTAACATTGTTCTTCTTCACCATAACTAGTTCAATTGACACAAATGAACTAGTTAGAGAGTTGTTCAATTGCTATGAGATCTTATGTAACTACACAAGACACAATTGAAACAAAGATGATTCGATTCGATTGAATCGGCTCATGAACTTATAGTCACGGTTTGCATAAAGCATTCTTTAGTAATTTAAGTTTCATGTTCAGAGCACATCTTTATATCATAACTACTTAAGTTCACAAACAAGTTCGCGGAATTAAGATAACCGGCAGAGTTTTCCAAACTCAGCAGAAAAATCTCGGCAATGAGACTTTCGCCAGTTCGCGGACTGGGTTCGCGGACTGAGTTCGCGGACTTACACGCAAACAAGTTTTTGGAAATCCCAGCAGAATTTCTTGGGAAAAGAAAGTTCGCCAGTTCGCGGACTTGTACTCACACAAATTATTTTCCGGTTTCACTTGATCAACAAAGTTCGCAAACTTTGGTTCAAGGAATAGGACTTATGCACATATGTGTTACCACACAATGCTTTTATCCATCATTGGTTATATAGACCTAAACTCTCATTCCAATGATTGAAACATTCTCAGAGGACGTTATTCAGTCGTTATTCACAGACCTTTCTCGTCAGGGCAATTTCCAAAGTAATTGAAACTTTACATGACTTTCGTCACTAGGTGAAGATAAACCCGATCAAAGCGAAACGCTTTACCAACACACTATTTCGAGAAAAAGATAAGTAGAGTATACTCAGCTCGAAATGCCAAATGTGTATGATCCAGTCTATATAGCATACGACTTTTGTCTCATAAGAAGTAGGAGATAGAATAGATAGACTTTTGAGTAATAAATAAGTTCAAGTCTCCACATACCTTTTTGTTGATGAAGTTCCACGGTTCCTTGAGTAGATCCTCGTCGTTGTATGATGAATCTCCCATGGAGTCCTTGAGCTCAACTACACTTTTCTATCCTAGTCCGAGACTTAGCTATAATAGACTAGAAATCAAGACTCATAGTTTTGATCACTAACATTGACAAACATGCTTGATATTGCAACGCATGCGAGGTCGACCGTGCTATGCTCTAACATATTTTATTAAGGAGAAATGATGTGTTTGTTTCGCAGTGTCAACGCACCTCGTTTTCTCATCTGTCGCACAATATCTGATTAGGGCACACGTCGTCATCATTTTGTAGCTCTGTGGACTTTTGTCAAGCTACAACTATGGAAAAGACACATCTTAGAGTGACACAAACTACTTAAGTGATTGGATGTTTCAAAACAAGATACAAATTAGACTAGGAGTTTTCGTAGTTGGTTGTTTGCAATCTTGGTTAATCTTTAGGTTTTAGGTTTTTATCTTTCTCATGGGTATCAAGATTTTTTATATAATAGCGTCCTATGGCGGTGGTGCTGCATTAAAATCAAGCATTTTTTGAAAGAAGACGATCTAATTCGGCAAATAAGACGATCTAATGCATTGGTTTCACTAAGTAACCGCACATAATTCTCTCAACCATCGCACAATAATATGGTGAGGGCGTATGTCGTCATCATTTCGTGGGCGGTGGATTTAATATTTATCGTAGCGATTGTGTAATTATAAACCTAATACTTAGTGGATATATGTTTTTAAGGCAAAATGATACATTGGTATCGCTGTATAACCGGACCTCGGACTCCCAACTGTAGAATAATAATATGGTGAGGACACACGTCATCATCATTTTGTCTCCTTCGTCATACTTTTGTTACGTCTTTTATACTTTAAAATATGGTGCACAAACAATTGATCACGTGAAATATGCTGCAAAATATCATTTTCACCGTATATAATTTTCTGTACAGTAACTTAAATCCTATACTACTAAGCAGAAGCGCGATAATATAATCATGAACCTCATACTTCGAGTGGATACATTTTTTTAAACTGGAATGATGCATTGGTTTTGCAAAGAAACCGCCCCTCGGTCTCTCAACTGTCGCACACTAATCTGGTTATGGCACACATCATCATCATTTTGTAGCTTCGTGGTCTTTTGTCAAACAACAGATCTGGAAAAGACACATCTTGATTGGTACATATATTTTAGAGTGACGTAAACTACTTAAGTGAGTGGATGTTTCAAAAGAAAATAATCACACTCCTAGTTGGTTGAAGATTTAATCTTCGAAAATGCTAGATACCACGCTATTGTTAATCGCTCTTTGCTCGCAATCTTATTTGGCACGTGTGAGTAGGAAATATGCAGTACAAGTCCTAGTTAGTAAGTTCGCGAATGATTCGCGAATCATTCACGAATTTTTCCGTATCACGAATTTTACCGTATTATTCGCGTACGTTTGCAACTCCGAACCCAAGTCGCGTATTATGTGGCATTCCCGGATTATTCGCGAACCGTTCACGAATTTTACGTATTCCGAATGATACGTCCGCTTAATTCGCCATAAATTCTTTAGCTTTTACTTTTCAAGGACTCCACTTTTTGGGCTTTACTGCCTTCCGAGCATACACGACCGAATATTAGACGTGTTGTAATTTTTATGAAACAAAAACGACTGAAGAGATTTGAAGGTGAAGGTGAGAGAGATCTCAAACTCACTAACCAAGCATCTAAACCACCATACGACGTCCTCTTGGATAACTAATGTTGTATATATTATTAATATCATCATATTAAGTTTATTTTTTCTTTAAATAACTCACACATATGCGTAAAAATTGGTCTATGACCTTATAAATACAAATTATTTGTTATATATAGATACCGAATTTTCAGAGCCGAACTCACATTTATAAATCGAATTATACACGTACGTATGCCGTTCCGAATCACTGACGAATCATGTCCCGTTGACCGAATTTTGGACCGAATCTGGATTTTAGAAAACCGTATAATACTCATACGTTTGCCGTTCCGTACGTTTACCGAATCCCGAATTGGTACAAGTCAGCTGCTGGGGCCACGGAAAGAGAAAAACCTCACGTGATATTTTACTATCTGTTTTCTTTCTCTCTCTGTCTATCTGATTTTTATTTTGGTTTTTTCCTGTAAGTTTCTGCTTGGAGAAAATAAAAGTATTAATGGCAATCAAAAATGGTGATCATATCTGATCGATCAAGAAAAAGAAATGGTGATCATATCTCAATACTACTATATATTTCTTCAAAAAAAATACTACTATATTAGAAAGACAAAATCTTCATAAGAAACTTATTGAAAGAAAAAGTACAAGTCAGATTTGTTTTTATCATTTGATTTCTTGAAGTAAAAACTATCAAAATCATTTACCTAATCAATTTTGGAAACCTTAGCAACTGGGATGGTAATTTATATATTTTATGGAGATACTATTTTAGGTTGATTTTTTTCTACTCCTGTTACTATGAGGTGGGGGAGACATGAATTAAGTTTTTGTGATAGAGAAGAGGAGACAGATATAACTCAAGCAAATAAAATCTAAGAAAATGATCTCAGACATCCAATTAACAAATGCAAGATCTTAATAGTCTTTTCGTTCCAACCAAACCAATTGATTCTTGTTTTTACAATCAAATGGCTACCGCAATGTACAGTCTTTTCATTATTAACAAATTTGGATGTCATTAAAACAAGTATAGCCAATAGCTTCTTAGGGGAATAAACAAGAAATAATTACAGGCATACTTTTACAAAGAGAAGATGAAGGTTACTATGAACAATTGAAAATCAGATCTCATTCAAATCTCACACAAATTTCATATCTCAATTTTTAAGCTATAGGTATCTAAGAAACAATTCCATTTAAGACTTCACGGGAGAATCTTTAAAACAGATAACATTTACATTCAAATCTTCATATTAAAGTAGATTGATTGATAACATTTACATTCAAACCCAAATTTTCGAATTTCAAACAGATCTATATTTTCCCTTTTTGGTTAACTGATAAAAATCAACGGATCTTCCAAAACCAGATACAAACAAGATATCGATCACCATGACTTAAGAAATAATCAGTTAGATTGAGATAGAGATATGAAACCGAAAAACTGATCTTGCAGTATCGAGGAAAGAGTCGAAGTAAAAGTAAAACTTCTCTTTTTGGTTCTCTCTCTTCGGAGACGTGGAAGAAAAAAAACAAATCACTTGGCCACTTCAAATAGCGAGTAATCAGCGATCTGCCTAGCGCGACTGTTAATCTTCGAAAATGCGCGACCGATCTTCGAGAATGCTAACGAGTTATCATAGTGATTATGTAATCATAAACCTAATACTTTTTTGGATATATTTTTGTCTGGAGAAATGATGCGTTGGTGTCGCATGGTAAACGCACTTCGTTCTCTCATCTATTGCACAAATATCTGGTTAGGGCACACGTCGTAGTCATTTTGTAGATCTGTGGACTTTTGTCAAGCTACAACTCTGGAAAGACACATCTTAGAGCGACGTAAACTATTTAAGTGTGTGGATGTTTCAAAAGAAAATACAAATGAGACTAGGAGTTTTCCTAGTTGGTTGTTTGCAATCTTGGTTAATTGCAAAGATTTTAGGTTTTAGGTTTTTATCTTTCTCAAGGGTATAAAGATTTTTTATATAATTGTGTTAATGGCGTCCTACGGTGGTGGTGTTGCATTATAATCAAGCATTTTTTGAAAGAAGAAGATCTAACTCGGCAAATAAGACGATCTAATGCATTGGTTTCACAAAGTAACCACACATTCTTCTCTCAACCGTCGTACAATAATTTGGTGATGGAGTTTGTCAACACAATACTTGTGCTTTCTATATATCCAGCTCTTTAGTCATAGACTAAGTTTGACAATGCAACCAACAACTCCAATACTATTCAATCATACACAAGAAAACGGTAATTAAACAAGAAAATAAATCCATTCGACAGTTATTAAGCAAGTCCAACACCATTCAGTCATTAACATTAGAAAAAACATGAAATTTAACCCTAAATCCGAAACATAGATTCCAAAAAACAAAACAAGATTCAGTCGACCACAATTTTATGTTAGCTCTTAATTCCAAATTTTCTCTGTACTTTGGCGATACCTATTTCTTCAAAATAGTAACTTGTGTAACCATTTGCACTTGTATTACGTCTTTTATACTTTGTAATATGGTAAACAAATAATTGATCACGTTAAAATGGTTGGAAATGTAAGTCAGGTATAAATGGTTTGACTTTTATAGGTGGTAAATAGGAAAACGTAAAATTGAAAGGGTAGTATATTTACTTTAGAAATTTTGATGAGGGTGGCAAATAGGTGGAACCATATTCATTTGACGTTTCGATTCTACCAGTCATTTAAGAAGGGTGCTAATCTGATACAGAGTGACAAACTTATCCCTACTATTTATAAACACATTCCTTTAACTTTCTTCACCTTTATTGTGTTTGGTGATGGCTTCATCTTCAGGTAAGCATTTGTTTTTTTGTTTCTGTTATCATGTTCTCTTCGACTTCTGGATATTAACTTATCTCTGTTCCCTTTTATGATTGAAAATTTTATGCTGGAATC
This sequence comes from Papaver somniferum, assembly GCF_003573695.1. Lineage (NCBI taxonomy): Eukaryota > Viridiplantae > Streptophyta > Magnoliopsida > Ranunculales > Papaveraceae > Papaver > Papaver somniferum. Next base: position 690,064 of record NW_020621603.1, on the reverse strand, counting down.
TCTCATCGGTTCCGGATAGATAATGAGAGGTTGAAGCATGTGAAATATGAAGAGACTACTGGTACTGCTGAAGACGTCTGTTTGATTGTACCAGCTCAGGTTTCCGTTCCGGATCCTGCCTCGGCTACAGTTGGTCCTCTTCCCGGTTTAGCATATGTCCCAGAAAAACCGGTTTGGCCTTTTCGTTCTCTGTCATTTATACCTTTATACCTAAACTGGTCTTGTCCCATTCTTCCATTTTATCAAAACTGCTCTTGTCCCACTCTTCCATTGTATCATTATCTTAGGTTCTCACTACAACAAAAATAACATGGGTCGGGCGGGTCGGATTTTTGCTAATACCAACTACCAACCCAATTATAGAGGGTTTTTATTTTCATAACCAACCCCACCCGTCCAAATATCAGGCGAGTTTTTGACCCTCCCGTCATGGGCGGTCGGTTTCAGGTTACAGAGTTGAGTAAAAGATTACACACGGTTAATAATATATGTGATTTATTGATGTTTTTGTTGTAGTGTCTGGAGGCACATCTCGCAGAGATTCGTAGAAAAAGATGGGAAACAGTTGAAGAACATCAGGAAGTTGTTGCTGGACTATGCCGTGCTCGAAGCAGGGAGAAAAGGGCTATTAATACTTTGAAGGCTGCAAAAAAATGTTTTGGCTGCAGCGAAGGTCATGTCGTCGGCTCGAAGTAGAGCAAAGGAGGCAGCAGTTCGTCGGGCAAGGGACGCTGTGTAAACGGCGACAGAGAAACATCTTCTACGTAGAGCCAAGAAGCGCGAGATCCGTGATCGTATAGGACTTCTTTTCAGGCTTGTTTCTACATACACTGAAACTTTATGTCTTCATAACTAGGAGTTCGTTTTTCTATGTTAACCCTTTACATGGTGAACTTATAGGCAGACCTCTTTTTTTCGGACGTTTAATGTTTTTCTTCACTGGCTTTGACTACTAAATGCCTATGAATTAGGTTACTATTACTATCATCACTGGATTTTCTTTTTTTTTTTTCTTTTTTTTTCTTAATAGGAAAGAATACATATTAATAAGAACTTAAACTTACTAAAACTTGATTTACATTACATAAGACTAGAGGATTATTTCATGAGATCTCCAAACTCTTGAGCGGAGACTCGACCGCTGACCTCCTACTCGATCCGCTAACCTTTCATCATTGCATTTTTCAGTTGAATGTTAAATAGTTGTATCACGAAAGAAAATTGTATATCTTGTAGATATGCAGAAACATTTACAAAAGATGCAACAATTGTTATCTAGATGTGGTGGTGGTTGTGTGAGTAGAATTTAGTATATTTATGTGCAAAAAAAAAAAGAGATTTTCTTGGTAATTGTGGTGCTTAGGATACCTCAACATTTAAAGTTACACATAGTATAATACTCCCTAAATTGGATTTTGCACAAGGATTAAGAAATGCAGAGAGAATAAATTTTTTTCCATAATTACAATAGGCTAGTATTATTTAAGGTTCTATTTAAGGTACCTAGTTTTTATTTGTAGAGAAAATTTTTGGGTTTTTAACTCAAGAAAATGGCCTAGAGAATAAAGGATATATGGAGAGGAGTATTTAAGATTGTGTATAGAAAATAGAACTATACAATTCCCCATATAATGACTTGATTCCAACGTAGGTGTAGATTAGGATAAAAAGTGGGAAAATATAAATCTAACAAGTAATTTAGGACAAAAAAATTACCAAGAAAGGAGAAAATAATGATAAAAAGTGGGACAAAAAAATTTCTCAATAGGTATCTAAAATAGGACGGATGGCGTAGGAAGAAAATGCTCAGTTTGTTCTGCAAAGTTGTTAAATATATTATTAAAAATAGGATATACAGAAACATTTACAAAGGAGGAAACAATGATTTCACGTGATTAATTGTTTGTGCACCACATGATGGTGCGATTTTACGTGTGTAAACCACCACATCTGACATTATTCCGCTATGACACAAGAATTGAAAAAGATTTGAAACATTTCGACCTGAAGTCTAGAATGATTACTCCAACAGTTTTAAACAATCACACCGCTTCAGATTGACAAATAATTAAATAATTACTAAGAAAACAGATAAGCAAATTGTATTTTGCATGCTATTTGTATATTGTATTATGGTTTTAAGTGCAAACTCTAATTTTCACAACATTCCCTCTCCATTTAATTTGAACTCTCCATTTAACAATCCTGCTACATGACCCGCTCGATAATAGTTATACTTAATAGTTCATCCCATGTGGCAGGTACAATTGTGGAAAAATAGGGTTTGAAAAACCCAAGGATCTTGAAGAGGCATAAAAAGGAAAAAAATAAATCAAACCATAAAAGTTTTAATCTAGCAGATAAATATCAAATTCATGGAGTTATTGTTGAAGAAAGGAATTAATATTGTGTTGTAGACTTAAGACAAGTGGTGAAAGAGAAAAAACACACTTCTCGCCACTGTACATGACACCTATAATCATTATATAGGTTTCGAACTATGGGTCAATCGGTATACGTGTGGGATATATGTGCTTCATTACTTCCTTGGTAATTGGGAATGATGTAACTGCACATCTTATGGGGAAATGATAAACAAGAGACAGAAGTCGAGGCATTAGAAACAGTTAGAGCATAGCTCGGTCGACCTCGCATGCGTTGCTATATCAAGCATGTTTGTCAATGTTAGTGATCAAAACTATGAGTCTTGATTTCTAGTCTATTATAGCTAAGTCTCGGACTAGGATAAAAAAGTGTAGTTGAGCTCAAGGACTTCATGGTGATTCATCATACAACGACGAAGATCTACTCAAGGAACCGTGTAACTTCATCAACAAAAAGGTATGTGGATACTTGAACTTATCCATTACTCAAAAGTCTATCTATTCTATCTCCTACTTCTTATGAGACAAAAGTCGTATGTTATATAGACTAGATCATACACACTTGACATTTCGAGCTGAGTATACTCTACTTATCTTTTTCTCGAAATCGTGTGTTGGTAAAGCGTTTCGCTTTGATCGGGTTTATCTTCACCTAGTGACGAAAGTCATGAAAAGTTTCAATTACTTTGGAAATTTCTCTGACGAGAAAGGTTTGTGAATAACGACTGAATAACGTCCTCTGAGAATGTTTCAATGGTTGGAATGAGAGTTTAGGTCTATATAATCAATGATAGATATAAGCATTGTGCGGTAACACATATGTGCATAAGTCCTATTCCTTAATCCGAAGTTTTCGAACTTTGTTGATTGAGTGAAACCGGAGAAATTGGCTTTGCCAAGTCCGCGAACTGACGGAAGTTCTCTTACCAAGAATTTCTGCTGGGATTTCCAAAAACTCGTTTGCGTGTTTAGTACGCGAACTCAGTCCACGAACCTAGTCCGCGAACTTGGGGAAGTCTTCTTGCCGATATTTTCTGCTGAGTTTGGAAAACTTTGCCGATTATCTTAAGTCCGCGAACTTGTTTATGAACTTAAGTGGTTATGATCTAAAGATGTGCTCTGAACATGAAACTTAAATTACTAAGGAATGCTTTATGCAAACCGTGGCTATAAAGTTCATGAGCAGATTCAATCGAATCGAATCATCTTTGTTTCAATTGTGTCTTGTGTAGTTACATAAGATCTCATAGCAATTGAACAACTCTCTAACTAGTTCATTTGAGTCAATTGAACTAGTTATGGTTAAGAAGAACAAGGTTAATATGAAATGCTCATATGGTTAACCTTTTGGGTTACTATGTTGAACCAACATACACTACACGTTTGACACGGTTTTCACAAACCCAGTAAACGTATATCTCAAGTGTGTGTGACAAGCTAAGTTTTCGATCTAATGGTTCAGAAATATTAGCTAGAATATAAATCAGGTTTTCATCTAACGGTGAATATGGATTGCTTTGTAACTAAGGCAAAACCCTGATTTGAAGGCTATATAAAGGAGACATCTAGCATTGGGCAAAACTAATCCCCACACGTCTGTGTGATACTAGTGCGCTCTCTAGAGTCGATTCTCCTTTAACCTTTGGTTTTCTTCTCTAAAACCAGGTTAACGACTTAAAGACTTCATTGGGTTTGTAAAGCCAGACCGATACTACTTTTATCGTAGTTGTGTGATCTGTTCTTGCATCTTCTATCGTACGAGTACAATCTATTGATTGTCTTGAGATCGTGAGAGTTCTCCGATAGGCAAGATAAAGAAGTCACAAACATCTTCGTCTCACTATTTGTGATTCCTCGACATCCTCTTGTTTAGTCAAGAAAGATCGTTGAGAGGTGATTGAATATCTAGGCTGTTCTTCGGGAATATAAGACCGGATTATCAATTGGTTCGTGTTCACCTTGATTTCATATCATAAGACAGAACAAAACCTAGGGTTTTTCTGTGGGAGACATATTTATCCTTTGATAGACTTTTCTGTGTGAGACAGATTTGTTTATTATCAAGTCTGCGATTTTGGGTTGCAGCAACTCTTAGTTGTGGGTGAGATTAGCTAAGGGAATCAAGTGCGCAGTATCCTGCTGGGATCAGAGGAGTACAACTGTACCTTGGATCAGTGGGAGACTGATTGGGGTTCAACTATAGTCCAGTCCGAAGTTAGCTTGTAGTAAGCTAGTGTTTGTAGCGGCTTAATACAGTGTGTATTCAATCTGGACTATGTCCCGGGGTTTTTATGCATTTGCAGTTTCCTCGTTAACAAAACTTTTGTTGTCTGTGTTATTTCTTTTCCGCATTATATTTTTATATAATTGCAATAATACAGGTTGTGCGTTAAGATCATCAATTGGTAATCCAACCTTTGGTTGTTGATTGATATCGATTGATCCTTGGATATTGGTCTTTGGTACCGTCCAAGTTATTCCTTGTGTTTGATTAAAGACTTGCTATTGTTTTAGCTTGAGTAAATCAAAACAAGTGAGAGATATTAACTCCTTGAGATACTTTAATCTAGATTGAGTATGACTGTCTAGTTGATTCTCTAGGAAAGTATTTCGGAGTTAGCCCATACAGATTGCTAATCGAATTATTGAGTGGTCTTGTTAGACCCCCGCTTTTTCAATTGGTATCAGAGCAGGAAAACACATTAATGACCTCATCAGTCTGTGTTTGTAGCGATCTGACTCTATGGACAAGAATACTATCTCTGATAAATGCATCACCAGTAATAAAGATTCTCTCTCGTCTAAATCTATTAAAGAGAAAAGTTGTTCAATCTCGAATATAGAAAAACCTTGTGGTTCGACGAGACAAACAAACAATGGCATGGGTGTTCCTGTTTTCCCCTCGAAAGAGACCATTTCTTCTTATGAATGGGATACATCTGAAGAGAGTAAATTGATTCTAAATATGATTAGAATTCTAGTTGTTAAATTGAAACAGTTAAAACACCATGTCAATGTTCTTCTTGGTATTGTAAGAGATTGCAAAGTCCATGGCAACACTGAAGATCAATCTCTTGAGGTCAGCCTCGAAAAAGATTCCTTGGATATTGAACGTCGTTTGAATAAACTCTCCGTTCAAGGTTGTTCAAAACAATCTAATATATCAATAACTTCCGATGCTTTTCATTCGGAAGTAAAAAAAGGTGTTCCTAATGTTTCCACCAAACTTGGGACATTCTGTAAAAGAGACAAATCTTCTGATGATCAAAAGGTATGTCTTGTTTGTGAGACCAAGAGTCCTGTTAGACAAAATAGAAACTCTAAGTTGAATAAAGACTCCTTAGTTCAACTACAACACACCCTAGATTTGATTCTTAAAGGTGTGACTGACATCTGTATGACTGAGCCAATTAGCTTTCGTACCTATCATGTGTATGCTACCAGGAAAGTCAGTACAGTGAGTTCCTCCAATGTTCAAGGGCAGAATAGACGTCTTAATAAACTTCCTCCGAAGGAAGTTCAACGTCTCTCTAAAAGCAATGTTGTTCCTGTTGAGAAAGTCATCCCAGAAGAAAGGAAAATCGATGAGATGAGAAATGATATTAAAGAGATAATTGTAAGGTACAAAGAGTTTGTCGACAGATTATCCTCTTCCTCATGTCAAGGCACTTCTGGTAAGGAGTCTAACTATGTCTCTTATTTTGATGACAGAAAATTTTATGATAATTTCTCATGTCAAATAGGATTCCTCTCTAAGACTAAGAGGAAAAACAAACTTAACCAAAAACACAAAACTCTTAATGAGCCTGTGGCTCGTACTTGTGTTAATTAATCACAAGGTTCAAGAGCTTACTCATGAAAAACCCTGTTGAGTAAGTTTGCGTTAAAAACAGGTATACTTGTTGCTGGCATCTGTTAAGTTAGGCTATTTTCTTATCGTCCATAGCAAAACTAATGTTGACAGATCCACTAAGAACAAGTATTGGTTAAGTCAAAAGATTTTGTTGCATAAGAGTCTTAAAATTTGTGTTAGGTCCTGTTTTCAAATACCTTAAGGACTTTATTTTCAATGGGTATTTGTTGTACTCGAACGGATTATGTTCTAACCCGGGTCAACGTTTTTTGAAACCCTAAATGGTCGTCCCCAAGAATAAATATCCAACTCCTTAGGGTTACAAGTCACGTACTTGTACTCCTGGGTGTTCTCGGAATTTCAAGAATGTCTTCCTCCTCTTCTTGTTATGGTGGTTTTGCAAAATGATTTCGTGACAAAGGTGTTGAGGTTGATTCCAAGAGGAAGAGAACACTTGTAGATGAAGATCATCCCAATGCCTCATGCTTCTTTGCTTATACTCATGAAGATGCTGAAAAGGATGATATGATCTCTATTGAAGTTGTTCATGACTTTCTTAAGTACTTTGGGGAAGCAAAAAAACAGCTTGTTGATGCTCTTAAAGGTCTTGATATGGTGAAAACTGAGTTGGAAAAGGTTGTGTCTGACCTTGGTCTCATAAAATCTCAAATCAAGGATCTTCGAAAAGAGAATCATCTCTCCGTTGATACTGAGAAGGCTGTCGATCACAAGCTTGAAGACTTCTTGTCTCGTATGGATCCTGAACCTCCCGTGTTCATGTTCGCTGTTGATGATACACCGGAATCCGTTTCCCTTTAGCTTGTCATCTGTTTTTTTGATACCTAGTATGTCTTCTTTTTGGCTTAGTTGGAAGAATAACTAGCATTTTGAATAGCGAAAATTGTGACTACACATAGCTATTTTTGTTTTTCATCTTCTTATGTTATTTTTTAGGTTTATTTGTTTTAAATTCTAAAAATATTTGGAGGATGATATTATTGCAGTATTAATCTGTTTTGAAGTATTGCAATATTTTTATGGGATATGTATTGTTTGCGTCCGTGAACTTGAAGGTCCCATATTTTGTCAAAACTAAAGTCGTTCATAAATTGATATTCGTATTGATGAAAGGACGAACGGACTTTTGACAAATACAAAAGTTATGCCTATGCAGTCATTTATTTGATGGAAAATAGGATGAAATCTTTTGTAAGACAAGGATAAAGTCTATTACGTCGTTATGCATATAGTGATGGAAAATAGAATAGATCCTTGTATGTTATCCACGGTATTGATCTTCTTTGATCCATTTTATTATGTATTACCGTGAAGGCTCCATTGTGTGTCTCATGTTGAGCACGATACAACTAAGTCGATTTATTTTGGCTTTTTTGGTTGTTCCGTGAGATGCTATATATTGAGCATTCTTAACTAAATTAATCATCTTGTTTGGTTATTTAGTTATTTGCTCCGAAAGTCTTCTTTTGTCGAGCAAATCTTTTTACAATTAAATTGATTACTTCGGTGATTAGTTTGGTTGTCTATTCTAATTAAATTAATTATAGGTTCTATTGTAATTAATCTAGTTGAGTTTTCATATATTCCACAAGTTCTTGTGTTGAGTATATGAACGACTATACTAATCATGTTCTATTGGTTAATGTAGTCGTATATTCCGTAAGGTTTTCCTTATGTTGAGTATTTGAACGGTTAAGTTAGTCATTGTAGCTGCAGGAAATCCTACACTACACCCCTCACAAGATTTCATTAACATTCAACTCATTTTTGGATTAACAATCTTAATTTTATTGATGAATCTTTGAACAATCTTACAAGAAAAGATAAAGGAAACAAGAATAACCACTGCTCTAGATTTTATCTCTCCTAATTACTTGCTTCTCACTCAAAAAAGATCTCTCTCTTTCCTTTACAATGGAACGGCTATTTATAGGAAATTACATAGTGGATGACAGCTAATCTGTCCTTTATTTTCGAATATGACTTGCGACATTCTCGCAACCTTATAAATATTAATCTCACAAACTTCCTTATTTTCGCGGGATCGTCACACTTTTCTCATGATTTGGATGATGTCGTTTATTATGTCGTTTCTGAAGCTGTTCTGCGACACTGTCGTGTTGTTTTGTTAATAATTTCGCTGAGGCATTATTGCTACGAGATTCTGATCCTACATCTTGCCTCTTCTCATATCTTCTCTGCGAAGTAGAGAATGATGTGAGAAATTCCGCAGTTATCCATCATTTCATATTTTGCATTTATCACACGTATCCTTTCTCCCATCTGTTTCTTGACACATCTTTTGTAACCGCTGCTTTTTAACCGCTCACGTCTTTTCGTATTAATCGTGTTTATCTTCTCGAGAAAATTTTTCCTCTATATATACTCTTTCTTACTCTCTTTTTCTCTCTTTTTATTTTCTCTGCAACTTCATCGTTCTTCTGCAAATTCCGCCATTGCAACTTTTTCTTCTTCCCTCTTCTTTCAATCTTTTTAATTTCTTCTTCATCTCCATACTGTTCCCTCTGTAGATCTTCATCATTCGTAATTTTCTTCTTTTTTAATTTTTACGAATTAATCTTCCTGCTGGTGTTTTCCACGGATTCATCGAGGTTAGTTTTCTTTTTTCTTTCTTATAGGTTTTGTTGAAATTGATCTTGCTTACTTCCTTATTTGATGTTGTTTATGTGATTCCCATACTGTTGTTATTTCATCAAAATTCCTCTAACACCAAATTTACGGTTCAGAACCCTAATATTTCCAAATCGCAGCATAAGGTTGTTGTAAACAAAAGAAAGTCCGCAAATCAGAAGGTGGTAAGAAACATTATTCTTTTATAATAACAATATTGTTGCCTCTGTTTCTTATCCGGATTGTGATTCGCAAGATGATAAGGATGCCAACAAACCTCTCAATAAATCTTGCCACCTCAAAACCGTTGAAACCTCTGTTCCATTTCACTTACTTATCCCTTCAAAATCTCCTGCGACATCTTCACAAGTTAAACCATTATCTCCAATTCGCGAAAAGGTTGCCTCAGATTTCATCCCTTCAACTGACCTTTCAATGATTGAAACCCCCCTTATTAATCCTTCTGTGAATGAAACTTCTTCTCCTTCTATTGATAATGTTTCCCAATCTTCTATCATTTCCAGTTCTCTGCCTGAGCCTCTTCCTTTAAATATTGCTTTCAAAGTTTTGTCTGAGGTTCTGGATGATGTTAAGAAGTCTCCCATTGATCCTGTCAAGTCTGGTGTTTTCGAAATTCTGAGTAACTATTTTGGCTCTGACAGAGCTGCTTCGCAAATAGCTTTTGAAAAAGAGATTGAAACCTTGAATAAGAATCTCCAAATGATGACTTTAGAGTGTAGTGCTCTTCGTCACGAAAATCAAAAGCTCCAGAATGTTTCGCTGGATCATGACAATCTTCGCAAGAAGAATGATGAACTGAGAGGTATGATTTCCTTACATGTGTCTTGAATTTGCCTTTCTGATGATTTTATCCTTTCCATATTTAATTATCCTTGAAATCCCTTTTTCGCATGTTAAGCCTTAAACCAGAAACGAATAATGGAGAGATATCAATTTGAATCTGTTGTTGAAGAAGCCCGTGTTGATAAAGAGATTTTGACGGATCAATATAACCAATTAGATAACCTCTATTCATATTATGTTGATCATATAAATAATCTTACCAATGAAAATACCCAATTAGTTCAGAGGAAAAATTTATTAAGTAATGAAATATCTCGCCTCTCTTATTCTTTAACTAAAGCTATCTAGGGATGGAAACTTTATCAGATGATAATAAAACTCTATCTCAAGAGAAGCGAACTTGTTTAAACAAGATGGCGATATCTTCGCAACAACTTAGCATTCTTCAGAAAATATGTGATGACCAAGAACAATCTCTTTGCTCTTTGAGAAATGAACTTAAAGGAGTAACAGAGTCATCCATCGCTGAAAGAGATACACTCATTCAAGGGAGAATAGCTTTAAGTGTAAAGGCGAACCAACTTAAAGAACAATATTCCAAATTAGAAGAATCTTATTCTTCACTTGCGAAGAAAAATGCCTTTATTATTTTTAAAGAGAAAAATCTTCGATCTCGACTTAAAGGTTTAGTTGGAGATAAATTTGATGATGCGATGAACCATTGGGAGAATAGTTGTCTGACCTTGATTCAACACCTTATTTCGCAAAAGGAAGGTAGTCATAACAGTTTGACTGCCTTAACCATCTTTTCTTTGTCATACCTTTTTGAGTTCTTCATCTTACTGAAATTTTGTATTCTACTTTTCGCAGAGTCTGAGAAAAATCTTCATTCCTCCATTTCTGTTTTGGAGGCTAAATATGCCAAAATTTGCAAACAAAATGCACTACTCGTCTCTGTCCTTACTGGTTCTCGCGACCGAGCAGAAAGAAGACTTGATTATCTTGCTTACTTTAAGGATATTCAAGATAGGAATCATCAGAGAGCACTTCTTCGTCAAGTTCATCTCCGGGATGAAGTTATTGTGAATGATATTTTACTGTCCAAATCTCTTCCTCCTACATCAAACGAACCTTTGGAAGTAAAGGCTGGCGATAATCAAGATGGCGGCGAAAAAGAAGTCCCTCTCAAAGAAATTATTGTTGGTGAAGATCAGAATCGAAATGAAGAAAAGGCTGGCGATGATGAAAACATTGGAGAAGAGTTTCTTATCTAGTTCTATCTTCTTGAATTGTTTCATCTTTATTATTTCTTGCGAATAATATTCTTCAACCAACTTTGGAATTAATTTCTCTTTTAATATTTTGCTGGAGAGAAAAATAATGCCTCTTGTTTACTGATTCTCATACTTGCCTCTCATTATCTTTCTTGCAAGAAATGATCTGTTATGAATATTTTGTTTTGTCACGTGGTCTTATTTTTCCTTCCTAATTAAAGATCTTATTATGCCACCTCTTGTTATTGCGACAAAATCGCAGGACGTCCTTGCATTTTCATGCAAAAACCCATTGATCTTGCCTTAACTTTTTGTTTTGTATTATTGCCTCTTCAGGATTGTTGCGACAATATGACAGGCCTAAATATTCTTGCGAAAATAAAGCCCCATGACATTGTCGTCGTGAGACGAAATCGCAGGACGTCTTCGCACTTTCATGCGAAAACCCATTGATCTCGTCTTAGCTTTCTCTTTAGTATTATTGCCTCTTCAGGATTTTTGCACAAATATGATAAGTCTTAATACCCTTACGAGTAAAAAGCCTCATGACATTTGCGTCTTAAAACACTTATCATCTCCCTAATGGAGGGTGCCGCCCTTATCTCCCCCCTGGTTGCCCCTTCAAGGAGGCGTACCTCTACCATACAAGGTTGGCTCCTCCCATCCGGTCTTAACAACAACTAGTTGTTTTCGCAGCCTCTTATCCCTTTTACCTATAGGTTTTATGGTTACGAGACTGCACCCTAAGTGGGGTTTTCTTCGGGCCGAGTGCAGTATAATCCAAGACTTGTCAAGAATGGAAAGGTACGCTCCAGACGCCCATGGCACTCTTGACTCAACCGTGTACCTCGGCGCCTTGGTCAGATTCTGCGCTCCTTGGGAGAGTCCTTATTACCTTAGTCGCCAAACCTAAGTCATATGCTTAAGCTGAGAATCCAAGGTGCCTCTCCCGGATGGGCTTTATTGACCCCAAATCTCCATGACTCAGGTTCCGGGGGCGGTGTAGCCTTTCCCTAAGCCATGAAACAGGTACCCCCTTATGTGACGTACTTTAAGTCTTATATTTGCCTCTTGCGAAATTTTATTCACGAAATAGGGTGTACGCCATAAAGGTTCGCCCCTTTCTCTTTTGTCATTGTTCTCTGATTATCTCTGCGAAAGTTTCGCATATCATTATCTTGTTTTGATGTGAATAAAATTCGCAACTATTCTTTCATTGAATGTTTATTCTCAATCGTTTTGTTGCGTCATACATAACTTCTCAAAGCTTCTTATGGATGATATCTTTTTAAGTACAATCTGTTCCATGGTCTGTCAAGTCTATGACCAACATCTCTACCTTCTGGATCCATTAATTTATAAGCTCGTGTCCCAACTATCCCCTTTCTGTTTAAAGATGTAGGATCAGAATCTCGCAGCAATAATGCCTCAGCGAAATTATTCACAAAACAACACGACAGTGTCGCAGAACAGCTTCAGAAACGCCATAATAAACGACATCAGCCAAATCATGAGAAAAGTGTGACGATCCCGCGAAAATAAGGAAGTTTGCGAGATTGATATTTATAAGGTTGCGAGAATGTCGCAAGTCATATTCGAAAATAAAGGACAGATTAGCTGTCATCCACTATGTAATTTCCTATAGATAGTCGTTCAATTGTAAAGGAAAGAGAGAGATCTTTTTTGAGTGAGAAGCAAGTAATTAGGAGAGAGAAAATCTAGAGCAGTGGTTATTCTTGTTTCCTTTATATTTTCTTGTAAGATTGTTCAAAGATTCATCAATAAAATTAAGATTGTTAATCCAAAAATGAGTTGAATGTTAATGAAATCTTGTGAGGGATGTAGTGTAGGATTTCCTGCAAATACAGTCATCTCCATATGATCGGCGTAGTCGTAGCTCCGTAAGTTTACTTATGTTGAGCACAATCAATTAAATTGATCGCTTTTGTGGTTGATTTAGTTGCGTATTCTAATTAAACTAATCATGGGTTTACTTGTGATTAATTTGGTTGAGTTTTGGATATACAAAATCATCCCCATGGTTTTTGGTGTCCAATTAAAAATCCTTCTTTTCTTTCGAAATTAAGGTCGCTCTTGTTGTTCTTTCGGGAATGACATCTAATGGGGGAGAGTTCTTTTGAACTTGTGCTTAATGGTAATATCTTGCGGGGTGTGCGGCTGTGGAATATTATAGGGGTTATCTTGTATCTTAAAACTCCTTGATGACTGCATTTAGCTTCGGCTTTATGATTGCATCTAAATTAAGTTGGTATGTATTTTTTTTTCTTTTAGTCTATGAAATATCTCTTGTGGAAATTTCATTATGATCCCGTTCTTGTACCTTTACCAATTTTATTGAAAAAAAGGGGGAGAAATAATGTAGTTCACACTACAAATACATACGGTTTTCGGATCATTGTGTAAGGGGGAGTGGTTTCCATAATCTGGCAAGAAAACCTTCTATTTTGACGCATTAAAAGGTGAAACTGAATATTGCCAGCTCTACTTTTGAATGGGATTCAGGGAAGAATGAAGTTGTGCATTATCTGGCAAAACTGGTAAAATTGAGCTCACAATACCATGGATATCGTTTTGACAGGTGGGTTATGGAAGAACCAAAGGATTATGAAAACACACAGACTCAAGTAACAAGGCAAAGAAAAAACAAGTTTGAAATCACATACCTGAAGAACTTTGTTGCATAATTTCATACTCCTTTATAAATTCCCTTGCCTCATTCAATACTTGAGGGTCACACTCAAGTACATTAGGGAGTTGGCCATTTCTAATTAAACTACCATTTATGCATATGCGGAATCTTGTAGTGAATTCCACCCTTGATTCTAAGAATCTCCTTCATGCAAGATTGTAATGTTATGAAAAAATTATTTGCGTCTTCAACCGAGAAATTTTCAAACGCTCTCGTAACACTTGCGATAAACTCGTATTATGTGGTTGGAGCATCAGTATGATGAAGTGCATAAATAGCGCTGAAGAACCCAAGGTCTAAAACATTCAAGTCGGGGTTGTTCGTAGGTTGACACAACAACTCGATATCTAACCCGTAACTTCTAATCGCTTCCACAAATTCTTTATCATTGTCGTGGACATGTGGTTTTGCATTATCTTGTTGTATAAAGATTTTCTTACAATTATTAAACGGTCATTTCTTCTTGATAGCAGACAACAATTTCTCAATCAAAAAACACCTCATAACATCTTTGTCAACAGATTTCATGGCCTTGTTTCCATTGTCCCAGCTTTGCGGTTTTTGCTGTTCCTTTTTGCGGCTTCTTTAACCACAAAAGGCCATATTCCGATCTTACCATCAAAACCCAAGCAAGGACGAGCCACGGCCGTTAAAAACATGATTTTGGTGATAAATTTTTTACTTTTGCACGTGCGTAAAGGCTCTTCTTCAGCGGCATGAAGATAATACTTTTGTGCTCTTCTTGTAATGTAAAACCATTTTTCATCCATATGAATCATATCCAACATGTCAATGAATGAATTTGAAGATTGGGTCATACCTTTGTCTATCATTTTTAAGCAAAAAATCACCCTTGCTATCTTGTTTTCATCCGTAAGTCCCGGCCTCAAGGCATTCGAATGTGGTCGAATATTTCCATCCTTGATTAGTCGATGTACGTTGATGTTGGCAAGTTTAGTTCGTGTGCTATTCCTCTTATTGTTGTTCGTTTGCGAAGAGGTATCAACTTAATGTTATCTAAATCTAATTCAATTCTCTTTTTTCCAACTCTATTGACCATCTTAGAAGAGATATCAACCACATCTCCATTTGCATTAGCCAATTTTGCATCATGCCATAATCTCGAAACCGTTCTAAAACCAACTTCAAACAGAGCCGTAGTATCAGTGATAACTCCCTTGTGAGGTCTCCCATATGTGCTTCCTTGCATCAATTTTTCAAGAATCCTTCTCTTTATATCAGAAGTTAAATTCTTCTTCTTATTTCCATGGCGAATAGGTTCTGGTTCTGCAATGGTGTTAATGGGACAGTGTATCTCCTCCTCCTCCTCTTCTCCTTTTCCTCCTTCTTCTTCTTCTTCTTCACTATCACCATCATCATTTTCTTCCGGGTAACATTCGTTTAAATCGTTGGGACAATATTGATTTAAATATCTAATAGTTGGAGATGGAATTGTAATTGGAGATGAAATTGTAATTGGAGTAGTTGATGGAAAATTACCTTGAGATAGAGTATCCTCAAGAGTTTGATTCAAGTCAAAACCCATTTCACTTGGTAATTTTATCAAACACTTAAAGGGCGAATCCCCATTGACACACAGTTCTTCTTTATCAATACACGAAAATCATCAAATCACCAACAGCCATCAGAAGCACCCTCTGTAGCTACTTGAAACTCATCACAAACTTCTTTTCACAATCCGCAACAGAAGAACCCTCTATAGCAGAAACTAATTGAAACCCATCTTATCGCATTTGTACTTAACCAATCAGACCTACAAACCCAAGCTCT
Source organism: Papaver somniferum (assembly GCF_003573695.1). Lineage (NCBI taxonomy): Eukaryota > Viridiplantae > Streptophyta > Magnoliopsida > Ranunculales > Papaveraceae > Papaver > Papaver somniferum. Next base: position 674,599 of record NW_020621603.1, on the reverse strand, counting down.
TACTAAACCCTAAATTAAAAACAGGAGCAGATTAATATCCATGGAAAATTATTGATGGGGTGATTAACTTTCGAATTTGGAATTTGGAAAACTGTTTCTCAGTTTCGTTTGTATTTGGAAAGAGGAACTTATGAAGAGAGGGAAAAAAAGGAAAAAAACAAGGAAATGATTGGTTTTATTAAAAACCTTAATCTTCCCGCTATCCCAAACCGACCTATTTTAAAAGCACGAAGGGATTAGAAAACGGTGATATATATATTGTATAAATTTAATGGAGATCACTAATCATTGGTTTGTTGTCCATGGGTGAATATTTTTTATGCAATGCATATCGTATGTGCCCAAGGGTATGTGTGCCCAGTGTGTCAAGCGAATGAAATCGCGACACTTGTCTTCCCCAATTTATCTCAACTAACACAGCCATATATTCGGTAATTAGCTTTAAATCAATTAAAAGGTTAATACATTTAGGAAACAAAATACTCCATTTTTATCCATATTTTTTTCCACTTCAAAATTTTATACTCCGTATTTCGTTACTTCAAAAAGGAAAAATTATTTAAATACCCTTATTGTAGGGTCTCTTCCAAAATACCGTTATCAACTTATACAAATACCCTTTTTTATATGATTATACAAAATCACTACCACTACACTATTTAAAAAAAAAAAAAACACTCTACTGCTCACCACTATTGTCCACCACCGTCAACCACCACCACCACTATCCACTTTCCGCCACCACCAACCACCACCATTGTACACCACTTCCGGCGCCGACCTCCACCACCGTCCACCGCCTCCGCCGCCGATAACCACCATTTTCCGCTACCGCCAATCGCCACCGCCAACCACCACTTTCCGCCACCGCCGACCATCAGCCACCACCACAACCGACCATCAGCCACCACCACCGCAGACCACCACCACTTTCCTCGTATCCACCACCCACCGTCGCCGTTAACCACCATCACCGCCTCCAACTACCACCGTCATGTGGAGTCAACTTGCTGAAGTTGTGTCCATATCAGAGGAAACTATCTCAAGTTGTCTCCAACAAATAGTGTACAGAAACAAGTTGCAAAACAAAATGGAGCCAACTAGCTCAAATTGTCTTCAAAAGTGAAGGCAACTAGTACAAAGTTGTTTTCAAAAGTGAAAACAACTAGCACAAGTTGTCTTCATATATGGAGGCAACTATCACAAGTTGTCTCCAAAAATTAAAACATATACACAAATGAGTGAACCTAGTGTGAGTCGAACACACATCTTCTGACATATAGTCAGTTGTGCTACCATTCCACCACAGATTCGTCAATACAAAGTCACATATCAAAATCACATACAAGCACCTGCCACTTCATATCTCTTTTCACTGCACAACCAACAATTCGAACCACCACCAGACAGTATCACATCCTCCATCTCTGCTACTGCAATAGCTTCATGACCACAACTCTGCCTGCAACAGCTTCACGACCAGAACCATTTATGTACACTTGCAACATGAGCCAAACAGCTGCATTCACTTCCATTCCCTTACCCAAACACCATCAACAACACACAAGCAGCAACAACTTCTTGTTCTGCTCTTCATTGACTGGATACATATTCAGTTCCTGTTCAAACTTCCTAAGCATTCATCTATTCTCTTGATTCAAAGCATAAGCATCAGCAGCACAACCATCTTCTTCATTGTCTTCTTATATTATTCCTTCTAATCTCCATGGCATCATCATTCCATTCAACATCAACAAAGCACAAACAACTCCTTCCATCAGCTCATCTGTAACTGTACTAACTCCATAGTTATCTCCTTATATGTAGGTATATGGAGGAAATTGGCCAAAGTTGTCTCCGTATATGGAGGCAACTAGTTCAAGTTGTCTCGGTATATGGAGGCAACTAGCAGAAGTTGTGTCCAACGACATGAAGTTATCTTCAAGCAATACATTCATTGAACCATTATTAGCCAACTGCACCTTTTCCTCAAGTGCACAACTGCAACACATACACAGTGCAACCGATGCATCACTCTTCCTTGGAAGTTAAATAAAACCCATGTCAGTACCTCAATCAATAGCAGCAGCATTAGCTCTCCCCACTCAACACTCAACCAATGTAACTGCAACACCAACATAGACCTAATCCAATCTCACTGCACTTTATACAACCCATTGCAGCTCCAACAATCTACAACCATCTTCTATTCCTGCAACACCCATTCTCCACTGTTACACAACCACCAGATTCCAATTACGGCACCACCAAAAACCACCTGCAATCTCCCATACAACCACTGCATAAACATTTCAATTCCATTAGTACCACCAGATCCTCCGCTGTTGCATTCTTGACCTAGCCATCTATAATATCAAACACAAATTCCCCCTTCAATCAATCAACAACCTGCAGCTTCCCAGTTTCACCAACACTGACTGTCAAAATCCAATGCCATCTGCTCCGAGCCTTCAGCTTCTCCATTACATCCATAAACAACACCTCAATTCCAATTTCCACTGTTCAATTCAATTCAATTTTCGGCATCAGAATCCAACCCTAGATATTCATAAATTTGAATTCCATTTCTAACAACAACCGCAGCCATCTCTTCCATGAGCTCAAATAACAACTCAAATTACAAATTCATAATTTCTTCTCGTCATCGATTCCCGGCCACAATCTCAGATCCCCTTCATCAACAGCGAGACTCAATCATCGAAACCCATCTTAAAAACAAATCTAAACCGAAAATTACCAGAAATTGGGATCTAAAACCAGATTCATCTCCTAAATCTTCAACTGATATTGATTTATGCATCTCCTAAGATAATAGAACTGGTTGTTCTCTTTGAAATGGTTTTGGTGCTGGTGGCGGCGATGGAGATGATGGTGGTGGAGTTTTGTTCGATCGATTTTTGTGGTGGTGATATTGGAAGCGGCGAAGGGATGGGAAGAGGTGGCTGAAACATAAGAGAGGCAGAGTTTTGAGATCTGAAATGGAAACCAAAATAAACTTGATCTGGTTTAATGAGTAAAACTGGAATAAAAATATTTTTTTATTTACTTATGGAAGGTGAGGGGTATATACATAATGGATAAGGGTATTTTTGCTAAGTCCATGGATAGTAGGGGCATATATAACATTCCCACTTTCAAAAATAAGTATCATTTTCTCTGTTAATTTTGGACTGCGTCCGGTTTGTGTGTGTGTGTGTGTTTTTGCACTATTTTTTTCTTCAAAATACAGATTTATCTAATATCAGCTTGTGTTTGCACCTATCTATGAATCCTTTCTAGATGAGAGAAATGAACTTAAATTTGTGCTAACTATGAACCGCGGGATCTTAGATTGTCCAACAATGTGGGACTAATAATCTCAACACGCCCCCTCACGTGTAGCCTCGTTGGGTCTAACACGTGGACACATTTAAATCGGGTGACGCGGAGTAAAGGCGCGGTCTAATGACTCGTCGCAAATAACCTGCTCTGATACCATGTTAGAATACGGGCATCCAACTCAAGACCAATTGACAATGAGTGGAGAGGTCCGAAAGATTATGAACCGCGGGATCTTAGATTGCCCAACAATGTGGGACTAATAATCTCAACACTTACGAAAATGTTGCCAGGATACAGGTCAATCCACTCTTATGCAACACTTTCCTCTCGACAACAGGAAAAGTCTTATGTGTTGCTTTGCTTGCATCTCCATTGCGGCAGATTAAAGTGGAGCCAATAGCTTCTAGATGGGAATCAGTGTAACGGCTTACCGCTATCAAACAATATCTTTAGTCTAGCAGAAATATTATTAGGAATTTAAAATAAAATGAAATTTTCATAATATCTTGTTGTTTCCTAAATTTATTAACCGCCTCTTAATGGATTTAAAGCTAATTACGGAATACATGGTTGTGTTAGTTGAGACAAATTGGGGAAGTGTCCCGATTCATTTGCTTGGTACACTGGGCACATGGACCCTTGGGTACAGACGATATGCACTGGTTTTTATGTGCAGATTCTTCATATCGCTAAACCAGGAAACATTTCAAACAAGGTCATAGGTTGTGTTTGGACATCTCCAGTCTGATTTCCTAATTTTTATTGATGGGTTTTATTGGGTTGTGTTAATTTGAAGTAAGCTTTTTAATCAGTTTCAATTTCAAAGCACGTCTCTATTTTAAGGAATCAATATTTTTTAGTGATTATATAATTTTTTAGAATGTCAGCTTTCGGTTGTAGGAAGCTAAAAGACTACATATCGCTCAAACCGACCATGGACACATCGGAAGGAAACTCAATCACTAAATACCTTTTCGCTGTCTGGACTTTGTAAATTATTTTTATATGATATTACATCATCTATGATATTGATTTGTTTAAAATTCAGTTTAGTTTTCCGTAATTTATATGAAAGTTAGAATTTTGATGCATCGTAACTTAAGTCACACAGTCGAGAGTGATGTCCCACGAGAAGTTGCTATTGGCATTAATGATTACCAGGTTCATCAAATGCATTGGGACAGGGCAGGGCAGGGCAGGGCGAGGCGAAGCCGAGCCACACAAAATAAAATCTGGACGGGACGAGGCGAAGCCGAATCCGAGCTTTACCAAATCAAATAGGGACGGGGCGAGGTGAAGCGAGGTGAATCTGAGATTTACCAAAGCCGAGATTTACCAAATCGGGACGAGGCGAGGCGAAGCCGAAGCCGAGCCACACCTAATCAAAAAGATATCACATATCGATTACCAGGTTCATCAAATGCATTTGGACAGGGAGAGACGAAGCCGAGCCACACCAAATAAAATCTGGACGGGGCGAGGCGAGGCGAAGCCGAAGCCGAGCTTTACCAAATCAAATCGAGACGGGGAAAGGTGAGGCGAGGTGAAGCCGATATTACCAAAGCCGAAATTTACCAAATCAAATCGGGACGGGGCAGGGCGAGGCGAAGCCGAAGCCGAGCCACACATAATCAAAAAGGTATCGTGATGGGGCTGGGCGAAACCCCACGAGACACCTAATAAAAAATATGGATAAAATAACAAAAATTCCCGAGCGTAGCACGGGCACAAAATCTAGTCCTATGTGCAAGTCTAAGGCATGCCCTTGCTAAACTTTATTGAGAGCAAAGGTGAGTTGGAATAGTGTGAAAGTTGTGTTTAAGACATCATGCATGCTTCCAAAATATTCTTGGAAAGGAAAACAAATTGCATTTTCCTGGTGAGCCTCAAAAGTTTAGGACACAGTCACTGTATTTACGAGTGGCACATCAGGGAATTTCAGCCTTCCCGGCGCGTGATTTTATGGTTCGTCACATAAAAGTTCGTCACATTAATGGCTTAAAATTCACCAAAGCAAACTCTGTGATTAAAATTAATAATGGGGCTTCTACGAATATTTGGAATTCTAATTGGATCCTTGGGTATAATGCTCCTCGTACTTCTCAGAATCCTAACCGTAGTAACTATGTTTTTGTGAATGAACTTTTTGATAACTCTCTTTCATGTTGGAATGTTGATCTTTTGCATGCTTTATTCTTGCCTGATGAAGTTGATAGAATTAGATCTATCCCTTTGAACTTTAATCACTCTGACTCCCTTATGTGGGCTCACACCAACTCTGGTAAGTTCACTATTAAGTCCGCTTATAGAATCTATATAAATGATTGTTCGTCTTCGGAAGATTCTTCTTTCTGGAGAAAAGTGTGGAATATTGATTGCTTGCCGAAAATTAAATTCTTCATGTGGAAAAATTTTGCGCATATGCTTCCAGTTAATTCCTTAATGCAGTTGTACAACCACAATGTGAATACTTCTTGCCCTCTCTGTCAGTCTCATGATGAAACGATTATGCATCTCTTCATTAACTATCTTGTAGTCACTCGTATTTGGTTTGGTCTTTCTTTTCATCATCTGATTTCTGTGGATGTGAGTGGCTAGATGATCTGTTCCTCCTCTGGCATGACTCTTCTCTGAGTTCTTCTCCTTATGATGTTTCTTGGCCTAGTATTGGTTCTGTGGTCTTGTGGAGCATTTGGAAACTGAGATGTGATGTCTTGTTCAGAAATGTCGCCTTTGAATTGAATAATACCATTCTGGATATTAAGAGAATGTTAAACTCCCATATTTCTCCTAAGTTTGGTTCTTCCTTAAGTACTACTCATGTTAGTTGTTCTGGGAGAATTCCTTTATTTGAAGTTGATCATATTTTATTTGTGGATGGCTCTTTCAAAGATTTTAAGCTGGGTGCGGGTGTTATTTGGTGTGATATTTCAGGGAATGTAATATGTTCTCGTGCGGACTTTGGGTGGATTCCAGATACAGTGGGTGCTGAAGTTGCTGCTCTACTTTTGGCGATCTCTTCGGCAGATGAGATGAATCTTCCTAAAATTGTCTTTCTTATTGACTGTCTCCAACTGGTCAATTTTGTGAATGTTGCTACTTCAGACTTTAACTGGAGAAGTATAGACCTCCTGAAGCGGTGTAGGATTTCCTTTGTTAGTAATGTCTCTTTTAAGATTTTGTATGTAAAGCGGTGTAATAATTCTCTAGTTGACCGGCTTGCACGTCGGACTAGAAAGAACCTTCTTAAAGGTCTCTGGCAATCCCTTTCTTCTTTTTTGGACAATATCGCTAGGAAAGTGAACTTGCCTGCTGTTTGTAAGTCCTTTTTTTCTTAATGCAATGGCGTGTTTCTTAGCAAAAAAAAAATATATAAGTGTTGTGCACCAAGTGGTTATCCAATTAAAATGGTTAAGTTATTCGTGAACTTTTAAGCGTAAGTTGGAGTTATTATGGAGTTCAATAACTCGTAATAGTCCAAAAAAAATTCGTGAATATTTTGTCATCTCAGAGATTATGAACTTTTGTATCGATAAGTTTGGGAACTTTCCTAATCAGAGCTACACTGACTGTGATGAAGAGTTGAAGAGTACTATAACAAAACAGATAAAGTAAATGAAGAGGTGTAAATGAACATCACATAATATAACTAAGTAGTTGAAGACAATTGTAGGGACATAATGGTCTGGAATTAATAGTACTAAGTAACAATTAGGAAACAGGTAAATACACTAACAAGAAGGACAGATACATCGAGTCAATTCCTGTCCAGAACTCACAGATAGAAGACTTGACAGATAGAACTCGCAGATCGAAAATGCTTCTTATCTACCGGTGTGAAAAATACACCACTATGTGTCAATTTTGTAGTGGCTCAATTTTAAAGCGGACCCCCTATTTTTCCTGGTGGGGTAGGGTGAGGATGGAATTTGTGGTGATATACATGACACATAGGGGTGTAAAAGCGGAACCCATATCTACCGGTAGATGAGAAGCAGTTTCACTCATAGATAGACTTTGACAGATAGAACTCGCAGATAGCAGACTCATAGAAGGAAAACTCTAGACATGGGACAATTTGTCCAGATATGGGACAATAGATCTGGACCTTTAATCATTTCGCACTTCAGCCCGCTACTAATCCTGATGCTAGAATCATTCCCCTCTTTAGCCATTAGGATTATGCCACCTCATGTCCAAGATTTGGACAAGGCTTCTTGTCCCAGCTGTAGACGCTCCCCTCATAGAAGACTCACAGATAGAAGACTCTGAAGGAAGCATATAACAGGGTGAACCCTAGTTTAATCTGAATCAGCCCAAGCACCCAAATTTCTTGAGCTGTTTTGGCGGTTTTCTCTTTCATGCTTCTTAAGTATTGAACGATATTTAGCTATACGAAAATTAGAATTCTCCAAACTTGTTGGATTATAGCGCAGCTTCAAAGTTGATGGATACTCACGCTGCTTGCTTATATCTTTTTTTTGAGCTCCAGCTTCTCTTCCTCTGCTTTGACATTAACAGTTGTAGTCATACTTAGATTCAAATTAACAGCACCTACGCCTGCAATTAGTTGCTCCTGAAGACCCTCAGAAACTAGACGTCCAGATATATTTTCATTTTCCATATCTCTCAGGCCTGCGGGATACCGAAATTCAAATCAAAATCCTAATCAGAAAATAATTAAAAACTTCAATTCTAACTCTACATGGACTAGAACTCACAGATATTCTCAACGAATTAAGAGTTCCTGAAGAAGAAAACATAACTAATCAAAAGCAAACCAGGCTAGAAAAAGATGTTCCTAGATCTGGAAATCTAGGATATTACTACAGGAGATGACAATATGGTAACAGAAGAAGATAAAACTCTTCCTAGCACTTACAAACTTCAAACTAATGAATTTAGGGAAAAACACACAGATGAATGGACGAAAAAGAAATTGATCCACAAAAGGTGATCTGAAACCCCAAATCATATTCACAACATGTTAGAAAACAAAAGCGAATTTCTGGATCTTCATATGCACAGTTAGGTGAATCCGAACAAACAAATTCCACAACGGAATATTTGGGTTTCATAAATTGGATGAAACAATTCCAAATTACTCGATATATGCTTTAAGAAAAAAAAAAAAAAAAAAAAAAAAAAAAAAAA
>NW_020621603.1:662527-665974 GCF_003573695.1 Papaver somniferum | reverse complement strand
ACAATTCCAAATTACTCGATATATGCTTTAAGAAAAAAAAAAAAAAAAACCAACAACAACAAAATATGCAGTGAATAGATCGTAATAGAGTTTATACCTATTCAATTGTAAAGGTAGGTGAAAAACTTTACCGGTATCGGCAGATTTTGGATGAGGCTTGCAAGTGTTGTTGTGTATTATTTAGGGTTTCAAAAAAAGAGGAGAGGATGAAGGCAACAGATGGAACACACAGATATATCTATAGAAGATATATATATATATGTATATGTATATATTTTGAAAGGTCAAGATCCACCCACCAAGCAAACCCTATTTTTCTCAGTGATCTTCTTTTTCTTTTTGGATCGAGTATATTTGCAGGGTCCATTTGTGGTTATATTATAAGGTTTTCTAGTTTAGTTGGATAACAGTCAAGATAAGTGAAAACTACAGACAAAATACTTAGTTAATGTGTGTACATTAAAACAAACTACAACTTAATTAATGTATCAAAATACTTTTAAAAAACTATAACGTACTTAGTTTAATTATTCGAAACCTTATGATTTTCATATGTATTTCATGAAATACGTGCCGATATGAAGAAAAAAAGTAAAATAGTATAATACCGTCTCATTAAACACCTAAATAAAATACACACACTAAAGAAATAAAATGTAATTTATGAAATACATGCCGATAGGAAAAAATAATGTACTATTATTTCTACTTATTAAAAAAGATTTGATTAAATATCATTACAATTGGATTGCAGATGTAATATTTAATCCTTACAATAGAGTAAATCAATAATCTCAAACACAAAAAGATATAAAAGCCATACATATGTATATATTAATACTTATTACAGTTAGCATTGGTACATATATCACGTTCAACCAAAACAAAAAAGCAGTAATATATGTTGATTAAAAAATGACATAAAAACAATCATAACATTTAAAATAAAACATAGCATGACATTACCTTTTGATCATATTTGAGTCTTCTGCTAGTCTAATCCGAAAGCAAATCCATGTTGTTAGATTGTTCTCGGGTTCCCACATTCTTTCTTTAGTTTTTTACAGTATAAAACCTTCTTTGAAAATTTTGATTCTTTCTCGATCGCAAATTCTATCCATGTTAACACTGTATTTTTGATGTAGTGTTCTTTGAACGTTAACATCATACGTCTTGTTATTTTATTTTTGTACTTTTCGTTGTAATAATATTTCTCGCATTCTCCTATTTTCTCTTCAGATCAATGATCTATGAAAAGACTCTTACTACCATGCTCTCTATTTATTTGTTCAATTACTTGTTTTCCCAGCAATGAAATTAAATCACTTCTCCGTCTATTTCTTTAGTATTTTCTTTTTCAAAACAATATCTGGAAAGCAAGAATTGTCTATTTTTTTTAATACTGCAAAGGTGTATTTGTAATTCTTTTACATCCGTCCCTTCATTAGACTCTGAATCTTCTTTGAAACTTTTCTCAGTGAATTAGCCTCAAGCGTTTTACTATCAGGTGAAAATAGATGGGTTGTAGAATTTTTTCCTGCATTGTTGATTTCGTCATGTCATCCAATTATAAAAATTGGCTAAATATGAAGTCATTCCAGTCTTTTTTTAGTTTTTGATATTGTCTAAACTTTTTCAGCTCATGTTTTTGTCTTCTCTTTTCATCGTACATATATATGATTATTGTAATGATCATTAATCCGATCTTTTCTAGATTCCTAAAACTCAATTGGATGATACTGCGGAAACATGGTCTCATACTATTACCGTTCTCCATTTATATATTGCACCAACTCTTATTGGTCATCAAAATCCATCGTTTTATGCATGGTTAGTTTTATGCCTTACGGCCCGACTCAACTCTGGTTATTTATGCGTCATGTAATTTTCGGTACCTGATATGTATTTTTTAACTTGGTAAGTTTCGTGAAAATGTTTTAAACATCATTAATATTCTTTTGTTATCCATATATGTCCATTGACATAATCTGGTTTATGTTATCTAAGTATCTCCATTGGTGATTTCCTAAAGAAAATTCGTTGGTACCTTTAATGTGAATATCACTTGTGAAATATGACATTCAAAGCTATGGCTTAGGCAGACAATTTCGCCCGAAATATTTTGGTCACAATATTTTCCTTTCCAGCTCTACTAAAATTTTTGTGAAAGATAAATTTTCCGGCTCAAGCATATCCAGGCACATATTTACATTAAGGGTCATCACAGTAATGTCTTTCCAAAGCAATGATATTTAGAGGGATTGAAGGAAATGTTTTCCTAAAATCTCTGCCCATAATAACTTCGTCCAACATAATTGGCTTTATCTGTCTCAGGATTTTAGCATGTGGATCCTTTTATCAATTCCATGAACACTGGTTTCAACTATTTCTTTGGGAGTTTTGAACGTCGAATGCGCGGTACGACCTCCCACGAAAAATAGAAAAGCAATTTAAGAAGTAGCAGGGAGAAATATGTATTCATCTCTGCGACAACTTGCGACTAATATGTTGTATACCAAAGTTATTCCATTTCCTGCAGCACTGCCAAATGGAATTCGAAAAATTGGGAATACATCTCATTTTCACTAATCTGTTTGGGGATCTATCCCATAACGGAAAATATTAAGGAATCAATCCCGGTGAGAGAAAAAAATCGTCAAAAGGTTAACATCCCACATGTGTGGGGATGCACGTGTGGATCAGTTACATTTTCACCCCTTAATGTTTAAATGAGCCACACTGTGTTTGTCTATCCCTCTGCACAAGGATACTATAGTAGATGGGGAAAAACGATTTGCTGGTTTTTAAGGAATTGAGGAGACGACTGTACGGAGGAGACTCCTCGAACCGAGAAAAATGTTAAACCTCACACAGATGCACCGTTGCAAAGGGGATGCTTTAGATTCGAGAGATCAATCTGTAGTACTCCGGCCTAAATCAAGACAATGACCGTTCCAGAATAAATTCGGTCACAAGAGAGGATGGGTTGATCTGTAGGAGGGAAGCTGGGAAATGTGTGGAACCAATGGTAATCAAAGATTGTGAGTGTGTGAATTCTGAATATGATAAGGTCTGAATGATTGAAATTGCTCAATTGAGAGTAGTTGCTCAATTGATGAGTTGATGATCTCGTGTTGTCCATGAGACGTGAGATTGATGATACCGTTGATGCTGATGATCAATCATGATTCAGAGACTTATTTATATTGCTGGAATTTTAGACACCATGACCCCATGAAGTGTGACAGTTGATGGAATCAAGGAGTGGGGAAGTGGAGATCGTGTTTGAAACCAGTTGCTCAACGTGTGCAGACTTGGTCGATTTTACACCCACTACCTCGTGAATTCCTTCAACTGATTGCACGACTTGCTCACATTCCATCGTGTGTTTGAACATACGTGTCGTAGACCGCCAGACCAAAACCCTAAGTGATATCCCCCCCCCCC
>NW_020621603.1:574198-662360 GCF_003573695.1 Papaver somniferum | reverse complement strand
CCCCCCCCCAAAGTGACACGATTGACGTATCTGGTATGTTAGTCAATTGATGACTTCGTGGTTTGATGGGACGATGAGTCCATGTAGTTGTTGAGTTGAACATGATGTTCTGAAACTCATGAATTGAACATGTAATGAGATAGAGGTATAGTTCTTACGATGAAGTGAGCGAATATTGCTCATTCGATGGATCATTGAATATTGATTGTTGAACCAATATTCCTTGGTTTGAGCAAATATTTATCATCTGAGCAAGTGTTGCTCATGTGATGAATTGTTGAATATTTGATCGTCTGAGCATGTGTTGCTCATCTGATGGATTATTGGAAGCGTACCAAAAATATTAATTAGAATACTGGTCGTTGAACCGAGCATAATTAATAAAATTAATGACCATGAGGTCGTCGTAAAATTATTAAGGTTGGAATCTGGAATGATGATCCTTGGATTCAGAAACCCTAATTTGATCAACTGATGATCAATTCATGGTTCGTCAGAAGTTTAACCATGGGATGAAGGAGGGAGCGACTACATGGGACCGTGGATCAACCATGTAGTGTCCATATGCTCATGTGAGCAAATAAAAAGAACTCCTGAAGAGTTGACGATTTGTTGGTGAAAGAATGATTAAATGATGGTTTAATCATTTATTCGAAAATGCTCGTCTAAGCCTTAGGTGAGAAAACCTAATTAATTATGACAGAGTGAGGGACCGACCATGGGGTCATAAAACCGCCCTGGGTATTCACGTGACCGCCTGATGATCACTTCATGAAAATCCAAAATGTTTGGAAGAGTCTTGGACCTAATACGTGCAATTGTGCAAATTAGGTAAAAACTGTGAAAATTGATGGGACCGGATTCTGTAAACCAAAGAGCCAATCTTGGTCGATCAAGATATCATGCTCGTGTCCCCAAGACGTCCGTGTCTCAGTTATGAGAATTTTGATATTTTCTGACGTGCAGTTGAGCGTCTATTCGAGAAAATATGCCAAAATTAGGGTTTCGCTGAAACTAAGGAAAACACCATGAGATGATGGAAAATAATTATAAAATAAAGGAATGAGAGGCGTGGGAGCGTGAAACCAAGGTTTTGGTCAGCCAGTCGTGACCACGGTCCCGTGGTGCCTTTCCCTTAATTTTATAATACTTTTCATAATTTTATGAAAATATCATAGATTTAAAGAGTTTTGATGAATTTAGGGAGTTTCCCTGAAGTGAAGGAGTTTTCATGAGTTCAAGGAAGAAAAAATATTAAAATAATAAAAACAAGGGCGTGAGGGGCCGTGGGAGGCATGGTCGGCCGGCTAGGGTCCGGTCCCACAAGTTTTCATAATTTTATATATATTTTTAATGTATTTTTCATGACTTGAGGGAATTTTTCCTAATTTGAGAGAAATACCATGAAATCAAGGAATTCGATAAATTCAAGAAAATAAAATAATAATAAAATAAAAGGGCATGTGGGACCGGCTAGGGCCCGGTCCCACGAGTTTTTCATAATTTTATATTATTTATTTCCTAATTTTTGCAAAATACCATGAAATCAAGGAGTTTTTCATGAAATCAGAGAAATAATAATAATAATAATAATAAAATAATGAGGAACCATAAGGTGTGGGGACGGCTGGGACCAAGGCATGGCCAGTTGGCCAATGGTCACGCCCCACACTATTTTTCCTTAATTTTATATTATTTTCATGGGTTTATGAAAACACCATGAAGCCGAGGAGTTTCCTCGAGACGAAGGAGATTTGATAAAATAAGAGAATTTTCATCAAATCATGGAAAATAATAAAAATGCATTAAAAATATAAAACTGGCGTGGGATTGACCACGACACGGTCGGTCGGTTGTGTGTCTGCGCTCCCAGCAACCTGTTCAATATTTCTAATTATTTATTATTTTCTTCCCTATTTTGCATAGGTTCATCGTTTCGTTGTATTTTGAAATACTCGTTCGTGCGGTGACTGTTAGTGTTTCGTCGTTGAATACACCTTCACCATTGGAATCGTGGATTACTTAGAGGTATTTCAGACGCCCGGTTGTTGATTATTTATTACTTATTGTGGAATTCGGTGGAGAATAATTCACAAAACTGAGTAATAAGATGTTTATTATTAATTCATAAGATCAGTTGGGGATTCGACTACGAATTCAGAATAATAAAGTGAGCATTACCATCCATGGGATCGTAGATTCGACCACAGAATCGAAGTAATTAAGTTTTATCTATTACCATTTATGAGACCAGTTGTGGATTCGATCATGAAATCGGAGTAATGAGATAATATAGTTATTGCTATTCTATGACATCAAGCCGTGGATTCGATCATAGAATCAGAACAATTGTTTATTGCCATTTCATGGGATCATGTCGTGGATTCGACCATGAAATAGGAGCAATTGGCATTTCCATTCCATGGGATCAGGCCGTGGATTCGACCATGGAATATGAGCAATTGTCATTGCCATTCCATGGGATCAGGCCGTGGATTCGACCATGGAATAGGAGTCATGATAGATTATTCTGGGAATTCAGTAGTGAATGTCACGGATGAATCCAAGAACTTTAGGAATAATTAACTTTGTGGCTCTATACTAGCAGAGCAAGCTGTCTAGGAGCATTAATTATCCCGATATGAGCTTGCCGGTAAGTCATATCCTTTATATAGTCAGGGTAAACTCGTTGTTTGTTCCTGAAGACATTATCGCTCTATACTAGTAGAACAAGTTGTCTAGGAGCCGTCCATCTCGTGATACTATATAGAAATAATCACTGAAAGTGTTCAGTATTCATGAGATATGTCATTATCCAGCTGTGAGACTACATATCTGCATGTACTCTGAGAGAAAGTATCCTCAGTCAGAGAATTCGATGAGAGACCCGCGTCTCAATACTCTCGTCTGATTGTTGGATCATAGGTTCGTATAATTATGGGTTTATGATTTTAACCTTTGTCGAAAATCCACCATCTACATTAAGTCCCCTGCTTAGTAAGGAAAGCCGTTTTCCTCACTCAGCATTGAATGGTGATTTTCCGGTCATAAACAATATAAGTAATTGAAATTAGTCGTAAGTTAAGACGTTACCGGATTTCGATTGTACGAGTAAACCAGGACTTGAATGAAGGTCTCAATGGCATGATAGAGCGTCGTTTGATGGACATAAATTGGTGTGAAACTGCTGGTTTGGACGACGAGTCCATGGTCGGTTAGGATTCGCGGGACGGGCCCAATAAGGAAATCCTTAGAAAATTAGGTTTTGGAAATAAAAATTAATATAAAAGGGGTTAATCCCCCTTTTTTTTATTCCTCCACGACCAGTTCTCCATCACGCCTCGCCTTCACGAACAGGAGAAAATTTCCTGAACTCAACCCCGCCGCCGCCGCCAGTCGCCGTCGCCGCCGGCCAAATTCCGGCCAACTCGCCCAGGTGTTTTTTTTTCCGATGTCCATGAGTATCATGGGTTGTTCATGCTTTGATCATGATGAAGCTATATACATGTGTGTATATTAGTATGAGTTTTATGAAAAAAAACCTCGTTTTTGAAAACATAATGTTCGTTCGATCGTTAGTTTTGAAAACTAACTATAATCCCTGATTTAGGAGAGATTTTTTTTTTAGTATATAAACCTAGGTCCAGTGATAATACTTAGTGTATGAGCTTTCACGTGTACCACGGTTTTATCATAAAAGGAGTAAATTTTAACGAAATCGAAATAATCCTTCGTTTTAAAGACAAATTACGACGACTCGAAGGAAAATTCATATGATGAACTTGTGTCCAGTGATAAAATTTTGCTTATGACATCTCATGTAAATACAAAACTTTATCATATGTATGAGATGTGAGCTTTCACAATATTTTTGAAATAATCCTTCGTTTTAAAGACAAAGAACGATGATACGAAGGAAAAATAGTTTTTTTTTTATATGCAGCTTTGACATATATTGTGCAAAATATGATGGTATATTTTATTTGCATGAATTTTTTTTCATTAGATAAAAATCCTTGAGAATTTATGTATGCAAGTTGCATTAATTGTTGTTTTGAAAAAATCAAAACGTGTGTTTTGAGGAACCTTCGAAGATAGACAATATATTTATAATGGAATATTTTATTGTTATAAACTTCATAGGTCATGATAGACGCATTTATGTGTCTATTTTCATCTCTTTTGTGTATTTTGTTAGTACCCATTTTTGCTTATTGTGGTGTTTTTATGTTTGTTTAGGTGTTTTTGGAGAAATACCCCTTGTGTAGAAAGAGTTGCTCAATAAGTAATGTTTTACACCCCGGAGAAATGCACTGAAAGGCACCCCAGAAATGCACCGGAAACGTCCCAAGAAATGTACCGGAGGATCCCAGAAAAATTACTATTTCCACCCAAATTACTATTCGCACCCCAGCACTCTGGATAAGGGGCACCTTCTTCTCAAATTCAAATAAACTTTTTGGCGGGAAAATTGGTTCATCAACTGGCAGATTTTAAATCGACAAAAATGAAGGTGTTGTGTTGCGATTCAATGGCTCAAACTTGGTAGGAAGATGTGATATAGATTAAGGAACACATTGTGGGCATCGGATTTGATCGGAATTGGCTGTAAATCCTGGTTTGAGTCACGAGCTCAAAACAGAGCAACGTGTCCTGTAACACGAGTTTGATTGTGTGTTTGCCATGCATGGAGTGTTTTGGAGGAGTTCGATGACTTTGGATGCGTGGGGAAGGTTAACTAGAGCGTGCAGAATCAAAGTTTACGTGTGTAGAAGCCAAAAATGGAAATTATTGTTAAATATGGGCAGCGAGCAATGACGAGATTAATGGGAGATTATACGGTGTTATGGTCGGATATTTTTGTTCTAAAACACTATAAATACAAGGATAAAGAGTTGAGAAGAGTCGAGAGTTTGGGGAGGTTTGGAGGCGAGCAGAGAGGCGCAGGAGGAGTTGCAGAGAAGTTACCTGCTGCTGCTACTGCCATTAACACGCCTGAAGAACACGAAGAACGGACTCGCAGAAGCAGTCGTTCTTCAACAGTGAAATCGACTGTCGTCTGTGGGTCGTAGTTCTTCAACGACAACAGCACCTCAGCTCTGTCGTTGATTCTGGACGCCTTCTGTGGGTCGCAGTGTTCTGTTTTACATCAATTTCTTGTATTTCTCTTCATTGTAAAACACTTTTGAGCATCAATGAAATATTTTGAGAGCATTTTTACTATGATGAGTTAAACCCCAACACTGGGGCGACGGAGGAGGCCGAGCTTCATAAATGGGTAATTTTATTAATTCTTTTTAAGACTTTTGCATTAAAAATTAAGTGAAATATGATTTGATTAAATTGGGTGTTATTTTATTAGATGGGTCATGCTTAGCTTAGGTGATTTGATGTTCCATGCTTAACATTTACAACCAATGTTTTGAGAATCGACTTTGGCAAAATAAGAGTCCATATATGTTTTGAGCTATTATTGTTAAGAATAAATCATTAAGCCTTATGTTATGAAGATTGGCCGAATCATTAGTCCCAGTACCTCTCTACCAATTTGTCAATATTTGTATATATATTTATTTTCTAAAAAATTATCCTTCACAAGTCCGAGAGTTTGAACCTCATTACTACAACCACGAAAATTTTTAAATCAGGTCAGTTGTGTGAATGTTCACATTATGAAAATTGTGTTCGTGATTTCATGAAAATCAGTTTCGAAAATTAATAAAGTCTCGTTCATTATCGCAGGTTTTAGGAAACAAACTAACTTTATCGTGTTAACTCTTACGGCATAATTACTACCATTAGTAGAATTGTAAAGAGGTAAGAGTTCAGAGTTACCATTTTTGCTTGTATTTCCTTGATTTATATCTGGACGGCATACTGAAGTAGAATGTAGTATGAACCTTTTCAGCTACTCAGCAAAGATGACCAATTCCCAAGCTGACGACGCCTCGAGGGAAGAGATGTGCGTTGATGATGGTATCTCCAGGGATGAGACATGCATGGATGAAACTTCCATTGGGGGAGATGAAGACGAAATCCCTGGGATTAAGAATGTCACGAACATAGATGATGCATTCTTTGAAAAAGATATTCCAGGAGCTGAGCAACATTTGAAATCCCCAGTGTATCGTCTTTTGATAAATCCCAGAACTGTTACTCAGAAGAAATTGGTGACTCCTAAGACAGTGATTCGATTTTGTCTTGAACGAGGGATCTTCACCTCATCAATCATAGAGGTTAATCTTTCTCGACGACCTTTGGAGAAATTTGCCGGATGGGAGAGGCATATGTTGGGTTTTCCTCATGTGAGGACTATGCTCGACCAGGCGCAGGTGACGAGAGCTATTCAAGCTTCTGGAGAGTTGTTCATTTATCATGACGCAAGTGGTATTGTGGCTCTGTTTGCTCGCTGGTGCATTCCCACTCACACTTTTATATGTAGATGGGGAGAGTTTACCATTACCTTGGAGGACGTGGCGGCTCTGATGCATCTCCCAATCACGGGCAATCTTCCTGGGGATCTTTCAGATGAGGAGACCGTCGTTTCTCATGTCTTGACAGCTGCAATGGAGAAAACGAATAAGGCTGGTAGTAAAGGATGCTATGCTTCCTGGTTGACACACTGGTGGCCTAAAGACGAGGTTTCTGATAAACCCATCGACGGTATGTTACTCATTGCTGCTTTCTTATGTTTATGGTTGTCCAGAGACGTTTTTGAAGACAGTGGAAACTTGTTGAAGCCTTTTGTGATTCCCTTTGCTATTAAGATGGCTCAAGGTGAGCAACTTCCGATAGGTAGTCTATTCTTAGACTCCTTGTATTACAACCTGGACTCCTTGATTATAGACTCCAGTGTGTCGAACGGCTCCATGAAGATTGAGTGTTATGCCAACACGATGTTTCTTCAAGCTTTGATGTGGGAGCACTTTAAGAATTATGCGCCTACTCCATGTAATGTTCTGCAAGGACCGAATACTGATGTGCGCCATACTTTCCCTGAGAAAGATAACGCCAGGATCATGCGTTGGTCCACAAAGAAACCTCGTTCTAAAATACGCTTCATTGATGTGTTAGATGAAGAATCTGAGTTCAATTTTCGACCGTGGGTGTCAGTCCCTGATTATCTTTCTCAGCCGATGACTTTCAATACTGGAGAAAGCACGAGTTTGACGTATGGTGCGCATCTGAGTGATGGCGAAAGATCTTTCAGTGGAGGAGTATAATATTGATAGAGCAACTCGACAAATGGGTATGGATCAGTGTGTTCCAACTATACGGAGAAGGAAGCCATCAGTTGAGCAACTCAGGACTCATTTGGATCATACTCACGTGGAAGGGAGTATCTACTGGTTTCCTGGTTCTGATAGATTCGCCTATGTAACCCCAGGTTATGTAGAATTATGGGATCAGCAACTCGGGCGTTTGCATGGCTTTGTAAGATTTCCCAGACCTCCATTCAAGGATCTTCCTTCGGCTGAGATGATTTCCAGTCGACCAAGATTGAAGTATCTTTCTGGTGATAAACGAAAGTCGTCTCCAGGATGCTCTCAGGTATGTTTCTTCATATAATCTTCACGAAATTATAAGAACTGTATTCTGATGATATTACTGGATTTCACCACAGGACGGTCGTAATATACGACCTCGAATCGGTGTAGATTTCTCAGAGACTGAGGCGGTTATTCATGGCGGAGAAGGCATGCATAAAGGTTATAAGTTGTTACCTAATACCGTAAAGTCCCCAGTTGGTGCTTTGGTGAGTTTCCAATATTTTCCTCGTCTTTCTCACCCATATTATTAGGATATTGAAACCGATATTGTTATTCTGTTGCAGAATTTTGCTCCATCAAGTATTGATGGTCTTCGGCTCTCCGCCTTTGAGCAAGCAATTCATGACTTGAGCGATGAAGGAGAAGTTGTAAGTATCTCTTCACATGTTCGATTATGATGCTTTATTGATGAAATGCTAATTGTTTGAGAATATGTCCAGGAGGATGTCGTTATGGAGATGGAAAGTACTGCCACTTGACCGTCTCTTGAGAATAGAGACACAGGCGGTGCTAAGGATTTGGAGCTGAATGGAAGTAATGATCCTCCCATCGTTGACACGGACAATCCCAACTCCTTGAATGCTTTGGATACCCCTCAAGTAAGCATATACTCTGTACCTTATTCATGGAAGCATAAAAGTGCTGATTTTTGAATGAATGAATGTGAATCCATGTGCGTATATGAAAACTTAGTCAAATTTCGTCGTCAGAAAATTCGGAACCCAGCTTTTTAGTAAAAATGCCGTAGAATCTTCGTCCGGAATCGTATTTTGATGATCTGCATGTGCAAGTTCAAGCCCGAAAAATTTCCAAGCTTTATCAAAGAAGATTTTTAAGTTTTGAGCACGTTCAGAGCCTGAAAAAGGCGAAATAGTAAACTTCCAGGAGACTTCCAGGACTTTTTCAGATTGCTTATCACTTGATATTTTGGCCACATCTACTTGATTGTTCATCGGATTGTCATGCAATTTTGGTATGTCGTAGAGGACATCCATACGAAGAGAATGATATATGTCCCATCCTCAAATTCATTGTATATTGCTCCCATTTAGTCTCTTAGTACAGAGCAGAGTTCAGTTTCTTCAGAAGGACTCATCGTAAAACGTGTTTTCATGACTTTTATGTTATTTGCTCGTTCCTTGAATGTATTATGATGAACCTTGATGATGTTGCCTTTCTGGTATATTGTGTTTCATAATCTCCTTTGGATTTGTGACTCTAACCTCATGTAATCTTCGTATTAGGTGCTAAATACCGAAGTTGAGGATACTGGAGCCAACAATGATAACTCTAACCATTCTGGAGTTATTGATGAAGAGACAACCATACCTGAACTTCAAGGACATGAGAAGGTCGCTACTGATGTTATGGAAACCCAGATGGTTGTTGCCTCAGTGATAGAAGAAACCGAGACAGCAGCGGAGAATACCGAAAGAATTATTGCTTTGGTTGTGGAAGCCGCTCCAGTGACTGAGAACCGTATAATAGTGTATGAATATCCAACTGCATGAGTTTCTTTTGATACTCCATTTGACACTTCACTCCCATATCATGAACTGATCGGTGGATTCAACGTTCCCATTGGATTTGCACGCTTGTACGAGACAATATGGAAAAAGTTTGGCCACATGATCGTTGACAGGAATCCTGGGGGTGCTTATGCTTAAACCATGCAAGTAGGCGTTATCTTGTGTGTCGTGAGTGATATGTGTGCCAGACCAAGGAATACTGTGACTCCAGGTATACTCTTTGATTGGGAGTTTAACTTGGAGAATTCAGAGAGACTTGGCCTCAACGTGAAATGGCTTCGCAAGCAAATAAACGTTATTAAGGATTCATGTGAGAAGAACATACCATTTCCCAATGATGCTGTGAAGGAGAAGGAGGACAAGATTTCCAAGCTGACCGAGGAGTTGAACAAGGAGAGGGCGGCTTTGCAAATCTTAAAGGATGTTGATGAGCGAAAGCCTTTTCTTGTTGATTTCCTTTGATTATCTCTTGAACTTCTGAACTTCTGAGAGATGTGAGGTTTATACTCGGGTTTTGATATTTAGATGGTTTTGGATTGACTGACGGTTAAGGATTTTCTTGTAGATTTGATAGAGATTTTCTTTTACGAAATATGAATTGAATTTTGATAAATCGATGAATTCAAATACTAATTGCAAGTATTGCAAACGTTTTGGAGGAATTGAAATACAAATGAAAGAAAATCCTAAATGTGAAATCCAAACGCCATGAATGCTTCGAACGCCCAATACCTCAAATGTCCAATAATTTCAGATAAACGCCTTGAGCCAATTTTCGTGAATTACTGGCAGGGTTCTGTCATCTGTGTTGATCAATTTGTAGTATCCTCCGGTCACGGACTTAGCGACCATGAATGGTCCTTCCCAATTGGAGTTCCTTGTAGAATGAAAACCGCGCTGAACTGCTTTGAGAACCAGGTCTCCTTCATGAAATTTGTTAGGCTTGGTCGATCGTTCCTTGAATATCTTCCGCTGATTCGGAATTCCCTGTTTGACGGAATTCCACGATTGTGGCACATATGGGCACTCGCGCGGAAGAGAGTATCCAGCATAGTGTTGATCATGCTTAGCCAGGTCTTCAACAATAAACCTCTCGATGGAGTGACCGATTTGAAGAAGTTCTGAACCCAACCATTGGGTATAATATTGCTGCGGTGAAGTTACCCACTCGTAGGTTTTGATGATTGTTAAATTGTTCATGGGGAGGAGTCCCTGGGCCATAGTATCATATCTGAACATTGGTAATATTGGAGCATGAGGAGAAATAAGACTTGCCTAAGCTTGAAACCTTCTGACAAAGGTGTGCGGGTTTTCTCCAAGTTCCTGCGTAAGTCCCATCAGAGTTTTTACTTCTTCCAGATGCTCAAAAAGTGGTGCGTCATCTGCTTCGTCTTCTGACTCGGAATCCTTGTCGATGACAGGATGTGTTGATGGCATCGTTATTCTTCCAGCATGAATCCAAGTTCTTCCAAGGACCATGTCGTATCCAGGGTCTTCCCGGATTATGAAAAACTTGGCCTTAGTGCAGATCAATCTTTCCGTAAATTTGAGAGTGATGAAGCCATATGCGTCTCTGGAGATTCCTTCGTGGTCCCTGATTGCTATGAGAGCGTGGGTGGCTTCCTGTCGAGTAATACCAGCGGCTCTGAGAGTTTCAAAGGGATGATGTTGACAGCGGTACCAACATCGACGAACACCCTCTTGAACTCATTTCCTTTAATGTGCACTGTGGTGAGCAGTCCCCAGTCATACATTTTTTTGTCGGTGGCTGAAGGTTCGGTGGTGGTCTCTTGGATCAGCAGGCGTTTTCTGGACACGATGCGGTTCAGTGCAGCAAACATGTCTTTCCTTTGAGCTTTCGAAAGATACAACAACTCGCCGACATGTTCGATCAGAGATTGGACCACTTCCTTGACATGAGGTTCATAGATGGTAAAAGTTCGGACTGGGAGGGGTTTTTTGAGTACTCCCTCAGTCGCCAGGTTGAGCTCTCCTGATTCGACCTTTTCTTTGAATATGCGCTTCAAAATTTTGCAATCACTTGTGGGATGGCTGACGTATCTATGGAAGCGGAAATACCGAGGATTTTCCATGGCTTCTTCAGTTGGTTCCTTCTTTACATTAGGCAATTTGATTGCACCATCTTGGATCCAGGCATCGAGTAGTTCATTAACTTCTTCCATTGAACAGGGAAAATCAGGTGCTTCTGGATCTTCCGTATGTTGAGGAGGGATTTTCGAATTCTCCTTCTTGTGTGCCTTTGAAAGGGTGGAGGAAGTCTGCTTGTGCTGTGGTTCTGCTTTTCGCTTACTCCCTTTTGCGACAACATTTGTTGAAGGTTGCAGGTTGTACTGCTTGTTGATCAAACGCCTGCTTCCTCGAGTGTCTTTTGAATCCTCAGTCTTTGTAGACTTTACTCTTTCCAAAAGAGCGGGTGCAGTAGTTGCCGACCTTTTCGCAGCTTCGTGAAGCTCTGAGAAAGTATGGAATTGAAGGTTCTCCAGCAAGTCCATGTAGACCGGGAGCATGCCATTGATTCACAAGTACACCAGTTGTTGCTCTGTGATGTTTGGGTCATGGTAATCCAGGGCTTGGACTCTGAACCTTTTCACATAATCATTGGTATTTTCACTGACCCTCTGAAACATTCTTCCAAGGTCGGAGAGGGTGAGTTGTTCTGACACGAAGAAGTATTTTCTGTAGAATGCGTTAGCCATTTCTCCCCAATTGTTAATGGTCCCTGGTGTGATGTTGTTATACCAGGTGTATGCCCTGCCTTTCATAGATTTTGAGAATTCCTTGAGACGAACGACATGATTATGTTCATGTTCTCCCAGGGCTTCGAGAAAACGAGAGACATGTTCCCGAGCATTTCCAGTTCCATCATACAAGGTGAAAGTTGGAGAAACGTAACCTTTGGGGAGTGGAATCCTCTGCGTAGCGGCAGGATAAGGAGGTTGATGACGATGGTCATGCGATGTCTTTTCTTTTCCACGGTTCTCCAAGAGGTGTTCCAGATCCTCGCGAGTAATGAAGTTCGATGATCCCTTCGCTGATGAGTTGTCTGCCGCAGTTTTGCGGACTTCGTTGTCTTCTACTGTATGGATTGGAATTACTTCAGGATCGTCGTCTGAGGATTTCTCCTTCTCCTTTCACTTCTATTGAGTTTTTTATGACATCTTGTTAGTAAGAGTTTTGAGATAATTACATAGCTCCTTCTGTGCAGCAGCCATGTCAGTATGATTCTTTGCAAGAGTCTCCTGCGCTTTGATAAGATCAGCAATGGTATGTGGTGGATCTCCTATGACTTCTTTAGGGTGTCGTCCGGACAGTGGATGACCTTCGACGTGAGGAGGAGTAATGTCACCACCATCAGTGTTGGAGGTCGGAATTGTCTCCGGGATATTCTGATTGTTGTTGTTGCTAGTGCTAGCACGGTTTGTGTTAGGATTCGTAACTGAACCTGACCTGAGATCAACCGTCTTGTGAAATTGTGAGGTTGCAACCGAGAGAATGATCTCCCACTTTGGTCGCCAATATGTAGATGGGGAAAAACGATTTGCTGGTTTTTAAGGAATTGAGGAGACGACCGTAAGGAGGAGACTCCTCGAACCGAGCGAAATGTTAAACCTCACACAGATGCACCGCTGCAAAGGGGGTGCTTTAGATTCGAGGGATCAATCTGTAGTACTCCGGCCTAAATCAAGACAGTAATCGTTCCAGAGTAAATTCGGTCACAAGAGAGGATGGGT
The DNA here is from genome assembly GCF_003573695.1 of Papaver somniferum. Classification (NCBI taxonomy): domain Eukaryota; kingdom Viridiplantae; phylum Streptophyta; class Magnoliopsida; order Ranunculales; family Papaveraceae; genus Papaver; species Papaver somniferum. Next base: position 649,529 of record NW_020621603.1, on the reverse strand, counting down.
TGATCTGTAGGAGGGAAGCTGGGAAATGTGTGGAATCAATGGTAATCAAAGATTGTGGGTGTGTGAATTCTGAATATGATAAGCTCTGAATGATTGAAATTGCTCAATTGAGAGTAGTTTCTCAATTGATGAGTTGATGATCTCGTGTTGTCGATGAGACGTGAGATTGATGATACCGTTGATGTTGATGATTCAATCATGATTCAGAGACTTATTTATATTGCTGGAATTTTAGACACCATGACCCCATGAAGTGTGACAGTTGATGGAATCAAGGAGTGGGGAAGTGGAGATCGTGTTTGAAACCAGTTGCTCAACGTGTGGAGATTGGTCGATTTTCCACCCACTACCTCGTGAATTCCTTCAACTGATTGCACGACTTGCTCACATTCCATCGTGTATTGTGTCGTAGACCACCAGACCAAAACCCTAAGTGATATCCCCCAAAAGTGACATGATTGACGTCTCGTGGTATGTTAGTCAATTGATGAATTCGTGGTTTGATGGGACGATGAGTCCATGTAGTTACTGAGTTGAACATGATGTTATGAAACTCATGAATTGAACATGTCATGAGACAGAGGTATAATTCTTACGATGAAGTGAGTGAGTATTGCTCATTCGATGGATCGTTGAATATTGATTGTTGAACCAATATTCCTTGGTTTGAGCAAATATTTATCATCTGAGCAAGTGTTGCTCATGTGATGAATTGTTGAATATTTGATCGTCTGAGCATGTGTTGCTCATCTGATGGATTATTGGCAGCACCAAAAATATTAATTAGAATATTGGTCGTTGAACCGAGCATAATTAATAAAATTAATGACCATGAGGTCGTCGTAAAATTATTAAGGTTGGAATCTGGAATGATGATCCTTGGATTCAGAAACCCTAATTTGATCAATTGATGATCAATTCATGGTTCGTCAGAAGTTTAACCATGGGACGAAGGAGGGAGCGACTACATAGGACCGTGGATCAACCATGTAGTGTCCATATTCTCACGTGAGAAAATACAAAGAAATCCTCAAGAGTTGACGATTTGTTGGTGAAAGAATGATTAAATGCTGGTTTAATCATTTATTCGAAAATACTCGTCTGAGCCTTAGGTGAGAAAACCTAATTAACTATGACGGAGTGAGGGACTGACCATGGGGTCATTAAACCGTCCCTGGGTAGTCACGTAACCGCCTGATGATCACTTCATGAGAATCCAAAGTGTTTGGAAAAGTCTTGGACCTAATACGTGCAATTGTGCAAATTAGGTCAAAACTGTGAAAATTGATGGGACCGGCTTCTGTAAGCCAAAGAGCCAATCTTGGTCGATCAAGATATCATGCTCGTGTCCCCAAGACGTCCGTGTCTCAGTTCTGAGAATTTTGATATTTTCTGACGTGCAGTTGAGCGTCCATTCGAGAAAATATGCCAAAATTAGGGTTTCGCTGAAACTGAGGAAAACACCATGAGATGATGGAAAATAATTATAAAATAAAGGAATGAGAGGCGTGGGACCGTGAAACCAAGGTATGGTCGGCCAGTCGTGACCACAGTCTCGTGGTGCCTTTCCCTTAATTTTATAATATTTTTCATGATTTTATGAAAATATCATGGATTTAAAGAGTTTTGATGAATTTAGGGAGTTTCCCTGAAGTGAAGGAGTTTTCATGAGTTCAAGGAAGCAAAAATATTAAAAAACAAAAACAAGGGCGTGAGGGGCCGTGGGAGGCATGGACGGCCGGCTAGGGCCCGGTCCCACAAGTTTTCATAATTTTATATATATTTTTAATGTATTTTTCATGATTTGAGGGAATTTTTCCTAATTTGAGAGAAATACCATGAAATCAAGGAATTTCATAAATTCAAGGAAAATAAAATAATAATAAAATAAAGGGGCACGTGGGACCGGCTAGGGCATTATCGGCCGGCTAGGGCCCGGTCCCACGAGGTTTTCATAATTTTATATTATTTATTTCCTAATTTTTGTAAAATACCATGAAATCAAGGAGTTTTTTCATGAAATCAGAGAAATAATAATAATAATAAAATAATGAGGAACCATAAGGTGTGGGGCCGGCTGGGACCAAGGCATGGCCGGTTGGCCAATGGTCAAGCCCCACACTATTTTTCCTTAATTTTATATTATTTTCATGGGTTTATGAAAACACCGTGAAGCCGAGGAGTTTCCTCGAGACAAAGGAGATTTGATAAAATAAGAGAATTTTCATCAAATCATGGAAAATAATAAAAATGCACTAAAAATATAAAACCGGCGTGGGATTGACCACGACACGGTCTGTCGGTCGTGCGCCCGCGCTCCCAGCACCCTGGTCAATATTTTTAATTATTTATTATTTTCTTCCCTATTTTGCATAGGTTCATCGTTTGGTTGTATTTTGAAATACTCGTTCGTGCGGTGACAGTTAGTGTATCGTCGTTGAATACACCTTCACCATTTGAATCGGGGCTTACTTAGAGGTAGTTCATACGCCCGGTTGTTGATTATTTATTACTAATTGTGGAATTCGGTGGAGAATAATTCACAAAACTGAGTAATAAGATGTTTATTATTAATTCATAAGATCAGATGAGGATTCGACTACGAATTCAGAATAATAAAGTGAGCATTACCATTCCATGGGATCGTAGATTCGACCATAGAATCAGAGTAATTAAGTTTTATCTATTACCATTTATGAGACCAGTTGTGGATTCGATCATGAAATCGGAGTAATGAGATAATATATTTATTGCTATTCTATGAGATCAAGTCGTGGATTCGATCATAGAATCAGAACAATTGTTTATTGCCATTTCATGGGATCATGGCGTGTATTCGACCATGAAATATGAGCAATTGTCATTGCCATTCCATGGGATCAGGCCGTGGATTCGACCATGGAATATGAGCAATTGTCATTGCCATTCCATGGGATCGGGCCGTGGATTCGACCATGGAATAGGAGCAATGATAGATTATTCTAGGAATTCAGTAGTGAATGTCACGGATGAATCCAAGAACTTTAGGAATAATTAACTTTGTGGCTCTATACTAGCAGAGCAAGCTTTCTAGGAGCATTAATTATCCCGATATGAGCTTGCCGGTAAGTCATATCCTTTATATAGTCAGGGTAAACTCGTTGTTTGTTCCTGAAGACATTATCGCTCTATACTAGCAGAACAAGCTGTCTATGAGTCCTCCATCTCGTGATACTATATAGAAATAATCACTGAAAGTGTTCAGTATTCATGAGATATGCCGTTATCCAGCTGTGAGACTACATATATGCATGTACTCTGAGAGAAAGTATCCTCAGTCGGAAATTTCGATGAGAGACTCGCGTCTCAATACTCTCGTCTGATTGCTGGATCAGAGGTTCGTATAATTATGAGTTTACGATTTTACCCTTTATCGAAAATCCACCATCTACAACTATAAGAAACTTGGACGGATCAAAATTGAAAAAATTGTTTGCAGCAGATGAATAAACATGCAGAGGGAGAGAGAAGGAGCATGTTGGCCCGTAGTTATTGGAGTTGGGTGACTACGGCAAACAAATCTACTTCTTCCTTTTCCTCTCCATCAAGGTGAAATCTCTCTAAAGCATTTTTTTCAAACATTTTAGAAGCATTCAACAACAAACAACAAGTATATCTTCCACTTCCCTGCTACATCCCTACTAATTGATTTAGGCATTTTAATAACACATAAGCATAACACAAACTCTAAGGGCACCATCACTGAAAAAGCTCAACGAAATTTGCAAGATATTGTCCTTAGCTAGTCGTCTCATCTTTATGAATTCGGTGTTAACACCAACGTCCGACCACATCACCATGTCTTTCTGCTATTGTGCGCAACCAGTTTGACCGATTCAAGCAAATTTTTATTGCAGGCACCAGGGCAACACAACGAAATTCCAAACAAATAACTGAGCCAGGGTAGGGGGCAACAACTCAACTCAACAATTCTGCTGCTATTCAACTTAACCATTTCATACATGCAATTCCATGTAAACGCATATCTTGCCGGCATAAGATCGAATTGAACGACTGCTCATCGTTCCATTAATCTAAACATTGAGGGGTAAAAATGTCAGTGGCCCACACGTGCAGCCCCACACATATCGGATGTTAACCCTTTAACGGTTATTTTCTCTCACCGGGATAGATTCCTTAATATTTTCCGTTATGGGATAGATCCCCAAACACATTAGTGAAAATGGGACGTATTCCTAATTTTCCCAATGGAATTAGGGACGAAAAATTCCCATTATCTACCTGCACGAAACTAATTACTTTCTTCTACATGACAAATGAGAAAAGTTCAATTAATATATTAATATCTTCATTGACTTCGAAATCTCCTACTTCAATTTTGCATCAACCAAGGACATCACTCCAATTTTATATTAATTTTGGCATATGTTACAAATCGTCAAGAGATTTGCCAAGATTCATGTAATTGTTCATCAAGGAGATAAAATCCCAAATCAAGCACTTTTTTATTAGTTGGCTTGTGGATGTTGTACCTCACACGTGGTTTATAGTGTACAACTCACCTTAATTATGGATGACAAAGTACATTCTTGCAGTCGCAAAACCCGTTGTCTTATTTTCCATTTTTTTTTGTCCACACAAAGTGATACGGAAATTATTGATATATGATATGGAAGTAGGGTTAATATTCATAGTACACCATCAATGCTAACTTATAGTCTTATGCAAAATTTTCTAATTTTCTCTCCATTGACTTACTCGTCATACACATCTCTTTGTTGTCTGGGAAGATGGATAGCTAATCAAACAATATTAGGCTCTTCTTGGTGCAGCGAATGACCATATAAACGCCACACAACCTCTAGTGATCCAATATATATTTCATTGATGTACTACGTACCGTGCCTCATCACATTCACTAAAAACTAACGTTACAAAGCCGATCATCACATTCACTGAAAACTAAGGTGTCATGTATCCGTACTATTGGCTGCCTTTATCAGAAATGGGATGCAATTCTCAGTTATTTAAGTTTTCATTAGCTTTAATTGCTAGGGTTTAGAGTTTCTTAGTCAATAATCTAATTAGGAACGTGTGGCAGGATGTTGTCCACGTGTTGTTGGTTGAGCCGTTGATGCTCTTAGCTAGCTAGAGTTTTTGACAGTATCTAGTCTCGCTTTCTCCCTTGTACTGAACTCAAGAAATTGATTAAGAAAGAGAAGCTCAGTCCAGTGTGACTGCAGTGTACTTCATCACTCGTCTCCCTCACTGTCCTTTGTATAATCATCTTCAACCATAACAGTGGTATCACCCAGTAGATCCAGTACTCTGATATGACTGGAAATCCTTCCATCAAAGATGTTGATGTCACAACTAAGGAGTTGTCACGTCTCATGTCGAATCTCATAGAGATTCAGAAACAAGCAGAAGCAAAACGTGAAGCAGATGCTAAATCACATCAGATATTAATGAATCGTCTTTCAGGAGACACTTTAAAGCATCTAAAAAACCAACTCTGATCTGAAGTTGGTGAACAACACACTCCTCTATCTGGTCAATCTCAAATTAAAGACAGTACTCCTGCTAATGCTCTTAAACCAGCTAAGCTCGATTTCCCTAGATTTGATGGTGAGAATCCTAGAGGTTGGTTGCGAAAGTGTGACAGATTCTTCCAGATGCATCCAATGGATGATGTTCACAAAACAGAGTTTGCTTCTATGTACATGGATGGTCGGTGTTGATTCTTGGTTTTTCGACTATTGTTCTGGTAAACAATCTGTTCCTTGTCCTATATTTTATAATCATCTCTGTCGTCGATTTGAGGATTTAGCCAATGATAACTATGTAGGATCTTTCAATAAATTAACCCAAATCACTACTGTGAAGAGTACTTTCAAACCTTTGAACAACTCAAGGCTTTAATGATTGCTAAAAACCCTACCTTATATGAGGAATACTTCATATTAAGTTTCGTTAGTGGCTTGAAGTCGGAGATTAGCAATTCAGTTCGTATGCATAACCCAACTTCACTATCACAAGCTTTCTTTTTAGCACGACTTCAAGAACAATCCCTCATCTCACCACCCAAATCCTTAATAAACAAACAACCTACTACTTCTTCTTATTTCAGTAAACCCTCACCTTTCAAGCCTACCACCATTCCTGTGGTTTCCACATCTATACCCACAATCACACAAAAATCTACTTACATTCCACCAATTAAACGTGTAACCCAAGAACAATTAGCTCAAAGGAGAGTTAAAAATTTATGTTATAATTGTGATGAGAAATATGTATATGGACACAAATGTAAGAGCCAACATCTTTATATGGTTTTGGCTAAGGAAGAAACAACTCCAGAGGCTAGCTCCCCAATCAGTCTACAAGAAGAGTCTAACCCTGTGGTGGAAACAAACATGGAGATCTCTATACATGCTCTAAATGGACATCATAGTACTGAAACAATTAGAATTTTGGGGTATGTCAAAAAGCATCCTGTGACAATTCTTGTGGACACAGACAGCACTCATAGCTTTATAGATGCTACTCTTGCTAAGAAGTTGTTCTGCAATGTCATACCAACTTCTCATTTGATGGTCACAATGGCCAATGGTGACAAAGTTACAAGTTCTGGGGTTTGTCAACAGATGGAGTGGAAGATGCATGACAATAAATTCACAGCTGACTTTCATGTCCTTGCCTTGAGAGGTTGTGACATTTTTTTGGGAGCTGACTGGCTCAAAACCCTAGGTGATGTAATGTTTAACTTCTCCAACTTAACTATTTCATTTACTCACTTTGGGCACCAACCTCACATTAACTGATATCTCTAATAAACCCTCATTTATGATGGCTAGTGGTCAAGCAGTTCAAAAGTTCATTAAACAAAATACACCAGCTTTTGTGGGACAATTCTTTGTTATTTCAGCTGAACCCCCTAGTACACCCATTCCCACACCAGTTCAAGATGTATTGGATCAGTTCCCTGATGTCTTTGCTGAACCAACACGGTTACCCCCTCAAAGATCACTAGACCACAAAATACCCCTCAAATCGGGTGCCCATCCAGTCAATATCAGACCATACAAATGCCCTCATATTCATAAAGAGGTAGTGGAATCATTGGTGGAGGAAATGTTCAATACTGGTATTATTCAAGACAGTCACAACCCTTTTGCCTCTCTTATTCCTTAGTGAAAAAAAAAGACAATTCTTGGAGGTTTTGTGTGGATTACAGAAAGCTCAATGAGCTCACAATCAAAGATAAGTACCCTGTACCTGTCGTTGATGAACTTTTGGATGAGTTATTTGGTTCTGAGTTCTTCACAAAGCTGGATTTGAGGTCTGGGTATCATCAAATCAGTTTATTCTCAGATGACATCCACAAAACTGCATTCAAGACACACCATGGTCATTTTGAGTTCAAAGTCATGCCATTTGGGCTCACTAGTGCACCAACAACATTTCAGTCTCTTATGAATTCAGTTTTTGGTCCTTACTTAAGGAAATTTGTTCTAGTTTTCCTTGATGACATACTCATATACAACCAATCCTTGTAAGAGCATGTCCAACATATTTCTATGGTTCTTGGTTTACTCAGACATCACCAACTCTATGCTAAGTTCTCCAAAAAAAAATTTGCTCAATCCACTTTAAGCTACTTGGGCCACATTATCACAGCAGATGGAGTAGCTGCTGACCCATCCAAAATTGAGTGCATGAAAAACTGGCCTGTACCCACATGTATTAAATAGCTAAGGGGATTTTTGGGGCTTACAGGGTGCTATAGAAAGTTTGTCAAGCATTATGGCCTTATTAGTAAGCCACTTACTGAGCTCTTGAAGAAGAATGCCTTCCTTTGGTATCCAAGTGTTGAAGCTGCCTTTCAACAACTTAAGAAAGCTATGTGTACTACTCCAGTTTTGGTGCTCCCTGATTTTTCCAAACCATTTGTTCTAGAAACAGATGCTTGCTCTGTGGGTATAGGAGCCGTGCTTATGCAAGAAGGCATAGTTATTAGCTACTACATCAAACCTCTTGGTCCCAAATTTTTAGGCCTTTCCACTTATGAAAAAGAACTTCTTGCAGTGATTATGGCAGTTACCAAATGGAGGCACTATCTCTTTGGTCACCACTTCATCATTAACACTGACCAGCAAAGCATCAAATACTTCATGGACCAGAATATTAACACAGTTGTACAACAAAGATGGCTTATGAAATTGCTGGAGTTCAACTATAGAATTCACTACAAAAAAGGAATGGAAAACAACGTTGCAGATGCACTCTCAAGGCTTCCTACTCATTCACAATGCACAGCTATCTCTGTTTCTACACCTACTTGGGATCAAGAAGTTATTCAGAGTTATGACAAGGATGAATGGGCTACATTCATCATTCCTCATCTTTTAGTGGCTCCTTCATCTATTCCTCACTATACTTATGAAGAGGGCATCTTTAGATATCAACGAAGGATATATGTTGGTACCAATAACAATCTCAGGTACACCATCTTAAATTCCATTCACTCATCTTCAATAGGAGGACACTCACGAATGCAAGGTAGTTATATAAGGACAAGAGACATTTTTATTGGAAAGGTATCAAAAAGGAGATGTTGTTGTTAGTCACTGTGATGTTTGCCAAAGAAATAAAGGTGAAAACACCCTTCCTGCTGGGTTACTACAACCTCTACCCATTCCTTATCAAGCTTGGTAGCATATCACAATGGATTTCATAGAAGGATTGCCAATCTCAAACAAAAAATATGTTATTCTTGTTGTGGTTGATAGACTTACAAAATACAGTCATTTTATTGGCTTGGCACATCCTTTTACAGCTTTCGTTGTGGCTCATGAATTCCTTAATCATGTGTTCAAGTTACATGGGTTTCCAACCTCCATTGTGTCAGATATAGATAAGATATTTACGAGCAACTTCTGGCAAGAATTATTCAAGGCACTGGGCACCAGCTTACAAATGAGTTTTGCATATCATCCTCAATCAGATGGCCAAACTGAAAGAGTGAATGCCAGATTAGAGAATTATCTCAGATGCATGACAGGCCATCAGCCCAAGAAATGGTTAAAATGGTTGTCATTGGCTGAATTCTGGTACAACACCAATCACCACACCAGCATCAACATGACACCATTCAAGGCATTGTATTAGCTTTTCCAATGAAGCTCTTACATCTGTGGGTGTTGTTGAAGATTACTTAGCTCAGAGGGATGCAATGCTGGAACTATTGAAGGACTCTCTACACAAGGCTCAAGAGCGAATGAAGGTGTTTGCAGACAAAAAGAGAACTGATAGACAGTTTGAAGTGGGGGATTTGGTGTCCTTAAATCTACAACCTTACCGCCAATCCTCCATTGCTCTGCGCAGAAACCTCAAACTCTCTGCACGTTATTATGGTCCCTTCCCTGTCATTGCCAAAGTTGGCCAAGTCGCTTACAAACTAGAACTACCTTCTTCATCTCAGATCCACCCGGTATTTCATGTCTCACATCTTAAGAAATGCATTGGATCGGCTGTTATAACTGCCCCAACTCTTCCTCAAACTGATGTTGCGGGAGAAATCATTCTCAAGATTGTGGCATTGCTCGGCACAAGCAAAACCCTCAGGGGACGTACTACCATTCCACAAATGCTCATCCAGTGGTCTCACACATCAGCAGCAGAGGCCACTTGGGAGGAAACAACACACGTTAGAGCCCATTTTCCAAAGTTTCATCCTTGAGGACAAGGATGTTTTCAAGATCGGGATATTGTCATGTATCCGTACTATTGGTTGCCCTTATCAGAAATGGGATGCAATTGTCAGTTATTTAAGTTGTCATTAGCTTTAATTGCTAGGGTTTAGAGTTTCTTAGTCAATAAGCTAATTAGGAACGTGTGACAGGATGTTGTCCATGTTTTGTTGGTTGAGCCGTTGATGCTCTTAGCTAGGGTTTTTGACAGTATTTAGTCTCGCTTTCTCCCTTATACTGAACTCAAGAAATTGATTAAGAAAGAGAAGCTCAGTCCAGTGTGACTGCAGTGTATTTCGTCACTCGTCTCCCTCACTGTCCTTCGTATAATCATCTTCAACCATAACATAAGAGTTTCTCCAATGACATGTGTGTGAAGATAAATGTCAAAATCCACATAGGATGCACATCCATTTTCTCTAAAATCATTCTCCAACCTGGATGTCATAAATCAATGTATGCATGACTTTAGGTAAAAAATGTCAAGGAGAATGTCTAGTTTCTCACATTCCCTTTGACATTGTCTACCATCCTAGTCAGCTTTTTTAAATTAAAAATATATTTTATTTACTAAAATTAATTCTAATACAATAAATAATCATTTTTAGATGAGTGTGAATTCGTGCACACTCTTTAACGAGTGTATATTTCACATTTTAATCTCTACCCTTGATTTAATTAGGGAGTTATGTAACGAGGGCCGTGATTCTAAACATGGAGGGTAATGGGGCCATCAGTTAAATAATCAACCAATCAGAAGAATATGTGAAATATACACTAGTTAAAGGAGTGTGAACAGAATTGGACTCTTTTTAGATCTAGTAAAATCATAAAATTACTAAACATAAAATTTACATTTAATAAGAAAATGACCACAAACAACACCATTGGAGATGAATAACTTTTTTCACCTAAACTTAAGGAAAATTTGGAATAAAGATGTCTTGTTTGTGTTGCCACATAGAAAATACATACAACAGGAGAAGCTCTAAGGTTACAAACATAATAATTTATGCACGTATCTAACAACCCTTGCTCTCCCACCAATTTCAACATTTATGTGGCCACTGAATATTTTACAAAAATATAGGTCATCTCCCTTTTAACATTTATAGCAATTGTATTGTTTACTATGTACAATTACCTCCCTTCATCATGATGCCCATGATAGTTTGGATCAAGGTTTGAAAAACGGCCGTTTTTTCCGAAAAACGTCCATTATAACGCTCACGCTCATATACCGTGCCCGTGAGGCTCACCAACACGCTTACCTAAATAACACCGATAAATAGGAAAAAATGGCGTTATTTAGACCCGTTAGAACCGTTTTCACACATGTGATTACCGTTTTTCTAAAATTAATATTTCAGTTTTTTTCTTCTAAATAACATTTTAGCACACGTTTTTTACACCGTATTTTCCGTTTTCATACCGGTTAAACCCGTTTTTAAGGAAAAAAATTTGAGTTGGAGAAATTCTTATACAATTTTTAATTTCAAACTTACAACTAAAATTTCATAAATAATCATTAAACACTTCAAATTTTATAAACTTACAATAAGTAACCTAGTGACAGTAGTGCTTGAAATTTTAAACTTAGACAAACCAACTTGTACCGGCATTTTTTTCCGACTTATTCAAGTATTTTTTTTTTCTCGACGATTCTCAGTTGATTCCTCCTCCTCTTCCTCCGCCTCATATTGGTTCGCGTAATGCATTTGGCTGTCGTAGTTGACAGTATCGTCATCTTCATAACCATAGTCTTCTTCCTCATTATCATTACGATTATCTACTTCATTATTGATATTAATATTGGAATTATACTCTTCATTAATTCCTCGGGTATCTTCTTCTGGACGATCTTCAGTGTAATGAGAATTGTATATGGGATTTTCATTTTCATGACCTTGTGTATTGTCTCCAAATGTTAGGTTACCAAATTCATAAACAAAGTTACTCACTGGCAACCTTTGATATGAGATTTCAACTTCTGGATCATGCCATTTGTATGGTGGAGGGAGAGGCTCTGTATTATTAGCTGCTTCCTCTTCCAATTCATTTAATCAATGTTCTTCCTGGGGTAAAACTGGTGTTTCATCATCCCCTGATATCCAATCAAGCATATTTTCATCTGTCAGCAGGCTATGAACATCGTGGACATCGATGTTATGTCGCTTTGCTTTACCTTGAACTCTTTGCTGCTCCAATCTTAAATTGTACTGAACATATACCAAATCGTTTATTCTTGACGAAACTAAACGGTTGTGTAGTTTGGTGTGAATTCTGTCAAATACACTCCAATTCCTCTCGGATCCAGACGATGTGTTTGTCTGGCTTAGTATCTTTACCGCGATCCTATGGAGTGATGGAAACTGAGCACCGTATGACAACCACCAGCTTACAGGATCACCTTGCAGAGCAGCCAATCTTGCTGATGGTGATGCAAATTGGCCTTGCATCATTTGCATTCTTCCCGCCTAAAAATATCAAAAACTGTGAATAGAAATTCATATAATTACGAAATTAATTGTTAATAAAAATTCACACCTCTAGCATGCATGTCGCTTGTTCTTGAGGGCTACTAATCATTTTTGATATAACTTCACTGAGACAAATTTGGGGCTGAGAAATTTCATTGTTGATGAGATTGGATGCTGGGTTGTAGATATAATATGGATTCAGAAAATGCGCTGCAACATGAAGAGGAGAACTCAATTGATCTTTCCATCGTCGGTTAATCACACCTACAATAGAATTATTTCGAGTTTTACCCAAACCCCTTTCTATAGTTTCCACACATGTAGCAAGTGCATGAAACAAATAACCCATGGTAGGTTTATCTGAATCCAAGAAACGGATCATTTTCAATAAAGGACCAACCATCATGCATGCATTTTGGCATGTGTGCCAAAACATCTCATTCAAAATAATGTGTTTCACATCTTTAGCCGTACGAGTTTTTCCTTCTGGCGAGTTCACAAATTCTTGGTCTACAAAAAGACTCTCGATTGCATTACGTTGATCAATGATACTTTTGATTGCGATAAAATTTGTCGCAAACCTTGTTAAGCCAGGGCGCAATAGATTGCGTCCCCCAGAATGTTGTCTGAATCTAGCAAGAACCCAACCATGATTATAAATAAATTTACTGATTTTTCTAGCTTCTGAAATCACACCTTTAACAAAGGGGAACTTTTCAGTATCTTCCAACATTAAATCCAACACATGAGCTGCACAAGGTACCCAAAAAAATGTACCATACTCTATGGCCAATCTCATACCTATTAAAACAAAATGAGAAATGAATTAACAATATATAAAAATAAACAACTGTAATTAAATTAAGTTGTAATAGTTACCTGCGGCTTTGAATTGGGATCCTTGATCAGTTACTATTTGAACAATATTTGTCGGACCAATATCTTCTATAACCGGTCTGAACAAACTCATCAAATACTCTGCTGTCAACCGATTATGCTCGATGTCAACGCTTTTCAAAAATGTTGTCCCATGGCCACTGTGAACTAAGAAGTTTACAATCGTATGGTTATTTTTGTTTTTCCAACCATCTGACATGAGTGTACACCCATACTCTCTCCAATAATTTCGTTGGACCGACACCACATCCTTCTGAATCCTTTGTTTTTCCTGCCTTAATAATGGGTTCGACAACTTATAGGAAGACGTAGCTCTGTATGATTTTCCGAAATTTGCAACTGCATTGAATGCCTCGTGGTACTGAGTTGAGTTGGCCACATTGAAGGGAATATCATTAGCATAGAAAAAACGTCCAACAGAAGAATCAACTTTTTCCCGGCATGTTTTACTTCTCCCAAAATTCGCCATGCTAGGTTGAGAATCCCTATTAGTATTATATTGTCCTCCCATATCTACAGACATCCTAGGTGCTTGGTGTGGTGTACGCATTGAAGAACTAGGTATAACCGTGGAACCCTGTGGACGCTGTGATGTACCTTCTCCGGCATTAGTATTCTTACTTTTTCGTCCAAAGAGGTTCTTCAACTTCGATAACCCGCCCATTTTGTTTTGTGTTACCGGCGCTTGTTCTTCTTCATCTATATCATGCACAGGGTTCCACGGTTCATTTTCATACATATCTTGAATTTCTGTATCTTCATATTCAGTTTCTGGTACTCGTTTCCGTTTTGCTTTGTTTCTGTCTTGCACCCATACTTTTGCTAAATTTTTAATCTCAGGTGGCACATGCATGCAGGGAGTAATTGTACCTCTTTGTTGTGCCAAATGCATTTTGAAACGCGAAATTCCCGCAGACACTTTTTTTTCACAAAAATTATACTTCAACTTTTTACCATCACTTATTACAGTACAATATGCATGAAAAACATCTCGTTTTGCAGATGTTGATCCTTCCATTATATTCTGTAAGTAGGAAATTTCACATAACAATAAGTGACATATATAAATACAAGTTAAGTGGACATATTCCATCAATATAAAAATGGTTAGAGTAGCATTATAATTAGAAATCACAAGTTGCATTAGTCATTTACTCAACTTGAATATTAAAAGTTGAAATTAAGGATCGTGTAGCCTCTCAAGTTGATGGACTATTTACTTGCCAACTGATTTTTATAAAGAAACAATGATTTTTTACGTGCCAACTGATTCAAGTTGATGGACTATTTAATTATGAATATTAACATTTATTAAAACATTTCTTAAATAAATGATAATAAAATGAACAAAAAATCTATATTTCTTAAAACATTTCTTAGATAAAAATGAAACATTTATTAAGTAAATATACGTTAATAGAATGAAATATTTCTTCACTTAACATTTCTTAAATATTTCTCAAACATCATGAAAGAAAAAAACATTGATATTTCTCAAACATCTATATTCACTACTCTAACATCATGAAAGAAAAAAACGATAATAAATAAATTAATAACTTATTAATAAATTATATCTCTAATTGAATGAAAAATCTACAAAAAATAATTAATATTACCTCTTAAACTTGTATTTGAGAAATTCAAAATGTAAAGCATTCCTTTGAGCAAGAAGCAGAGAACCAGAGAACCAGAGGTATTGATTTCATTTCAATTCTCTTCTTGTCCTTTTAGAGCATTCCTTTGGGCAAGAAGACATAATAGCTAGCAAATCGAAATATTCTTGAAACATTTGGAATCTCGTTGCATGCGTATATAAGCACAGGCTAGCTATGTCTTTGATCATGAAACCAAGTACTCTTTTTACTTTTTTTTTTTGTTTTATTTCTTTAACTTTTGAGTCTGAACTCTAAAGTACAGACCACATGTAGCATATACTGTACACACCTCCAAATGCAAAAGAAAAAGATAAATCGACTCCCTGACTTCCCTCTCTCACTCTCTTTTTCTCTAGCTAGTCTCTGACTCTCTTCTTGTTGCATTCCTTGTTGGTTAGTCTTGTAGCAAGTAGCTAAGAGCCTAGGAGTATTATTTGACAACAAAGTTTTGACTGCTTTTGAATCCGAATATGCATTATTGAAATATTGGGGAATGCATTGAACTATTCGAGTGACAACTTGAACATATCAAGTGGATAGTGATAGTATGCGTGTATAAATATTGTCGCTAGACGATAACTACAATGCATTGTTATAAGTCATAGACTTAGGGTAGTGAATTTTACTAGATATCCATAAATTTGTATGTTAAAAACCCATAAACAAATAAATAAAAAATCAAATAAATAAATTAAACCAAAAAAAATGAAAAAACGTAGTAACAACGTTATTTAGACCTGTTGTAACCGTTTTCACAGTTGTAATTACCGTTACATAGGAAATTCAGATCACAAATTATTTATTTTTCTTATTTAACTATTATCACACCCGTTATTTAAAAAAAAACGTCAAAAAAACGCGTTTTATTCCTATATAACGCGTTTTTGACCCAAAACGTGCTCATACCCATCAAAACACGTTATAACGGTCACGCCTAGTACCTGTGACCTGGGCCGTGACCCGTTTTTCGAACCTTGGTTTGGATATCCACCTTTATCCATACTTGCACTATTATCGTGTTTCCTTGGATAACCTCTATCACATGTTTCATTTTTCATGCATATAAAATCCTTATTACATGCACCATAACTACGCTATCTGCGGGAGTCGAACCCACAACTACATGGTTGAAACCATGCGCTCTGCCATTTGAGCTAAGACAGCAAAAATAGAATGAACGTGACACCCTGCTTTATATAGACACATTTAACCCTAAGATAATGATTTAAGTATATACTTTTGTCTCCCTTTCTGAAACTCCATCATCCTCTCTGCAGCCATCCTCTAGCTATATTACGCATTGATATCATACACAAAAACCCTTCAGCTGCTAGACTGGTCTTAACAAAACAGTAACCCTCTCCATGCCTCAAAATTGTGTGGGATTATAGGTGGTTATCTTAGACTGATGCAGCTAACCTGACGTCTTCTGCTGGCAGTCTTGGACAGGTCAATGCGGGAGTTTCCCATTAAGCGAAGATGCCAAATATATTTAGCATCCATTGTTGTCATATGTAGAGACAACGCTAGCAATTTTGCTACAAAAACTCATAATTTTATGGTAGAACTGAAGTCATTCACCATGACGAAGATGTCAGAATCTTTGATGCTAACAAAATCATTATTACAAACCATGGAAAAAAAAAGAATATGCCACCCCATTAAAGTCGAAACAGATCGGACAAAAACAGACTCACAAAACTCGATCAGATAAAGTCAATGGAAATATCTAGGGATAAAATTATCTTACCATAACTACATCAACCTTTGTAGTACCATATAACCTCAAGCAGAACAAACAATAAAAGAACAGATACCTTATGCAATACTATCCAGAAGCTCTTGCAACTTTGTTGCTTTTTTTCACTATTTTCATTTGTTTCACCTGTTACCTCTAAAAACATATGGATAATACTACAGATGAAATCCATGAATAAACCATTTATTATTAGTACCTAATTAACATAAGTTCCATCTGCCCAGAAATGAGAGATGTTTGTGGTTGAGATTCTGACGAACTAAGCAACTTTTCTTTTTTCATGATGCCACAGGAAGACTGAACATATTCAAAGATGAGTATTACTTTCACCTTCATGCTAGCATCACGCAAGTGTTGTATTTGTGAGTTGCACTATCCTCAGTAAGAATAACCATCATCACCATCTTCAGACTCCATTGAGCCACACACAATCTTTCAACCATCCGACACTTTCGACAGCAAAATTAACCATCATTAATGAGGCGGGAAGATCCATGTACTCTTGGCGTCCATGTTGCGGGATCTCATCACCCCTGAAATTATGTAAAGTATAGAATAAGAAAACATCAGGACCAACAAAATTAGTTGGATAAAAACGCACAGCCAATACTTGTAACCATGAAGTTACTTCAAACATTGCTAACATAAAACCTATGTTCTACACATAAGATGGACACCTAATTGTAATTTTCTGTTAAGGACTATTACAGTAGTCCAACTCAACAACAAACTTTATGGACCGTCATAAGTTGTAGTTGGTTAGATAGGTCAATAGGTTTTCCTTAGCAAAAGACCAAGACTGAAAAATTAAATCATATTGCATTAATGCAAGAAAGACAAATGACTGCATTTCAAACTCACATATCTTCACAAAATTTAGACCCATAATAGACATCAATTCTGTAAAAAATGACTGTCCAACTAAGAAAACGATAAGATAACATCTCATTGTCAACTTATTAACCATTTTATATGTTGGGAAAAAACATCTCATTTTTCTTTTCAGACAATCCAATTCATAAAGAACTCAATAAGATACCTAGTTGGACTAATAAGTTCACAAATGTCATCATATTCAGTGTCATTAAGCGGTTCAAACTACACAATCAAAATGCAGGGAAGTGGCAACTTAACAATCTACACAAAGTACCAACAATGTAGAGACTCTGCAATATCCCTAAAAGATGTGTAAAAATACCAAAAAATTATGATTTTTCTCTAAAAGTGAGTAGACATGGTTTAAGTTTTATATTAAAATTACTGCAGGCTTTGGTACAAATATGAAACAAAAGACAATACCTGTGGATTTCCAGCTTTATACTCTCTTACTTGTTCGAAACCTGCGGATTGCCAGGTTCCATGAGGTCCTTAAACCCCATCCTCATCAACTTTTTGTTAAAGAAAACTCAGTAACCATTATCTTATAAAAATCAGTAATAATGTGAAGTTAACTAAAAATTGAATATTAATATTCAAATGTTGTCCATCCACCAGACTCATTATCTTGAAGCAGGCATATGTAGGAACTAATTGTATCACAATTAAAGAGGAAAATCACTATATGGAAGTACTTAACCATCTATGCATGACCACATGTATGAAAGAAATGCCATTACCTTTTTATGAGAACTTCCAACTCCAAAAGTTTGTAGAAGCCATGAGAGCATAATACACTCTAATCCCATCAACAACATAACTAAAATTACATGTGTATCAAAAAACAATGTATCAATGACCCTCAAAATTGTCCAATGAAAGCAATCAAAAGAGCAATGTACGAATCAATAACCCAAATTAGGTGTTTTATCTATCTTCCCATTTCTTACTCCTACAGTGTGGAAGCCCTATTTTAAGCAAACTTGTCAAAATCAATCTTAGGTTTGATGGAGATGTTTGTGTCTTCCATGACCATGCGCGCATCTCCCCAGTGATCAGAAAGAAAAACAATAATCCACTCAATAAACTTCACACCCAATTATCATGAAAAAAATAAGGATAAAGAGGATATATACCCTGCATAGCAACCACCAACTCAACCTCACCTTCTCCAAGCTTTAGCCCCTGCATCAAAACACAAAATAGGTTAAACTAAACCGATGAAAACTAATCAGTTTGTATTTTGTAACCTTGTAATTAAACCTAAAAACCAAATCAAAATCTTACAATGAATTAAAAGAAACGGATCGCAACTCGCAAGGTAAAAAGAGATTTTTTTTTTTAGGGTAAAACAGAATTTTACATTATGGTACAGTGACCCATATTTACTAAGTTACAAACTACATACATAAACTGAAGAGTTGGGATTACCTTGGTACTTCTTTGAGGTAAGTACCATGCAAGGCACCCTCGAAACTTATTCTGAATAAGTTACACTAAATGCAGAACATTGCCATGTAGACTATTTACCGCTCTAAAAAAAAATGTTCTCCTAAGCAGCACATTCCCCTTCTAAATTAGAAATAAGTCAAATAACTTAAATGAACCATTGCACATAACCTTCTAAACTCTAAAGTTTAATCTCATCTGAATTGCCTTATACACATTGACTGAAACACCGCTGGATCTTCTTTTTGCACTGAGCAGTAGCTCTAAAACAACCAAAAAACTTCAAAATCAAGACCTGTCTAAACTCCCAAGCGAATCCAAATAAACCATGAATAGATTCTGCCGCACAAACAAATAAGCAAAAGCCCAAATGGGTGAACCAATTCAGAATATACCTTTTCCCTTGCACTGGTAAGGCTAGTTCGTACATCCCCCACCAACTTGAAAGCTTTAGCCGACGGTGGCATAGTCTTCACAGACCACCTTGTAAAGCCTCTTTAGATTTAGAGAGTGATAAATAAGAACCAAACCGGATCATTACTTGACTTCTTTATTATGTTGATCCGCTTCTAAATGTTTTTTTGGGCTTGGGAGGCAATACTCATATAACCAAATAGAAAAACCCCTTCAAATTGGCTACCTCTAAATGTTTACTTGACTACCTCTTTCACCTTAATTGTCGTTTTTCTTTAGTGACAGCTCGAAGCACATACCCACTCCACCTTTATAAAGTTTGAATCTTCAAAAAGAAACCCCTTGAATCACTTTCAAGCTACCATAATAAATCACCATCTACAAACAACACCACATGAAGAGATTAGTACTATAGTAAGAATAACAAAAACGAATGTAGAGTTTCAGTTTGAAAATAAATAGAAAACACTACCTTTGGTGGATGAAGACTCCCAGCTTTATGTCATCCCGTAGCGTCTACTGGTGCATCTTCAAGGACTTCCTCCCAATTTGCAGGTGCTTCCCTATTTATGACAATATCCAAGGTTAAATTTCTGCCTCTAAATAGATAAAATCTTTCACCGAAATAAAAAATACCTAAGCAAAAACATGGGCAAATAAGTACCACAAATATAAAATTGAAATTCTAAACTTTCATCTCTGCTACAAAGTACAAAGGTTGGAATTAAATAAAAAAGACTATGAAAGAAGCCTTGGGAGCGACACGGGAGCTCGTCGGAATCAACTTTATCTAAAATCCTTCAACCCTTCTTTTAATCACAGTATTGGAAATCGAAATGCTTAACCCATAATTCCAATTTCCAGAAGAAGAAAAAATAAATCCAAATTAAAAATTCTAATGAACCCCAGTGGTACTTAAAAATATTTATCTAATCATAGAAAGATGAGATTAATCAATCAAAAAATTCAGGATAGCAGTTGAGTGTTTTTTGGGGTGCACAGCAAGCCAGGTGTTTTTGCAATCTTACCAACTTGGGAGCATGACTTTGTGGATATGATGTAAACAGGAGGAATGCATGTTTGGCCGTTATTGCATCCCTGCTCTCCTGCAACAATTCTCCTTGTAGCAGCCTTCTTTTCAAGTCCCAAAAAAATATTTTTATGTCAGTTCATGACATACGGTCAAGAAAAAGAACACTTAAGTATCAACTTGTGTGTGTTAACCACGAAACGCGGGGGAGGTAAGTATTTATGCTCCGCGTGATATTGTCAGTAGCAGTTCCGTTTAGCAGGACTTCCCAAAATCTCAAGGCCATTTTTCATTAGTTAGAAGTTTATTAGAAAATCCAACATTCAGACACAAACCAAATAAGTCGTTGGCTCAACCTAGTTGCTGAATCAGTGATGTTGTTATCATTGAAGTGAGAATTGTTTTCATCATCAAAGTAAGAGATGAAAACAGTGTTATGAAATAGCACCACTAATTAGTAAAGGACATTCTTATAAGATATTAAAATGACTGTAAGAAGGAAAAATAAGAAGACCAATTAAGCTCTTAAACATGCCAAATCCACATTCAAATCCAAGACTCACCCTTTAAATATCCGTCTACTTGGCTCCTTTTCTATTCAATATAGCAACCCAAAGCGCCTTACCGAAAATTGGACCCAATTGAACTGAATGCATGCTATAGGATATGAAGGTGACAACAACAAAATGTTGTCAACAACCAAAACCGCATGAAAGAAAAGAGTTTGTAATAGACTATCAAAATGTGATTCCCACTTTTACTCCAGGATTCTCAAAACCCAGTAAAACAATAACCATAAACATTTGATAAACACGTGTTAAACAACAAATATATTTCTGATACCACAATCACAAACCCCAAATCCAGTTAATTACACAAACCTCCTCTGCTCAAAACATCATCAAATTAATTCCACTCCAATTGTGTTTAAAAACAAAAATTATTGTAAAATCTCACCTTTCTCTTTGAAGAACTTTGAGTGGAACTGTCTTGGATGGCCCTTCCGAATCTTCTGAGTCCTTCCTAATATCAAACATATATCATCAAATAACTTGGCTTGAAAAGCGAAACAGAGTATAGAGAGAAAGAAAAGGAGAAATCCTGACCTCAGTTTCACAATTACAATCATTGAGATCAAGAACAAAATTATCAACAGGAATAACACTTAAACCATAGTCTTATTAGACCCGAGGGATTTGTTTGGATGTTCAGGCAATCACCTTCATGTTTGATAACGTGCCTACAACCCAAAATCAATGACATTTTTCCCCAGGTTATTAAGCAATCTACAAAAATAGAATTCAATTACCCAGCAAAAACTCATCAACAAAATTACATAAAAAAACAAATTCAACCCGAAACTCAGTAATTTGAAACAAAAAAAAACCAAATTGATAAAGTAGTACTTGTTAGCAAGATAACCCAACAACCGTTAAACTACTTCAAAACACCATTACTCCCACATATATGAAACCGTAGGTTTCAATTTCTAAAATCAATTACTATTACGAAAATCTATTCTTACCAAACATATTCTTACGAAAATCTATTCTTACCAAACATATTTCTTCAGTTTGAGCTGAAATCAACAAAAAGAAGGTGAATCTGATCAAAACAAGAAAAAAAACAAAAAAAAAAAAAAAGAGAAGGTGAAGGTGAAGGTGAAGATGTTGCGAGGACTTGCTCACGAATAAGAAGATGGTTCCCGAAATTACTGTTGCTGCTCGAAAGAAGTAGATATGTTCCTCTTGTGTTTTCAAGAAGAGACAGAAGTCAAAAGGATCGAAAAAATAAAAGAAAAACAGAACAGTCCCGAGCGTGACCCACCCTATTTTTGTTGACCAAGAACCCCCGTAATTGGCAGGAGACCTTTTATGGTAATGTCCGCGAATTTCTCATGTCCGCGAGTCCTTTTCAGCCGTCCATGCAAACATCCAATCCGGAGATTCCCAACCTTCGGATGATGGCTCCCATTCAACGTCGTCCGTCTGATAGGCCTGGCTATTATGGACACAAACCTCATACCTTTTAATAACTATGATATATTTTGAAGGGTCAAGATCCACCCACCAAGCAAGCCCTATTTTTCTCGGTAATCTTCTTTTTCTTTTTGGACCGAGTATATTTGCAGGGCCCATTTGTGGTTATATTATAAGGTTTTCTAGCTTAGTTGGATAACAATCAAGATAGGTGAAAACTACAGACAAATCCATTTTCAGATTTTTTCACTGTGAAACTCACGCCCAGAAAAACTCAGGTGCGCATCCATTTTCTGTAAGAAAATTTCTCACAAACCCAGAGTTTCTAAAATTATGTTCGAGTCTTTTTCTTCTTCTTCTAGTATTCTATTTTTCTCTTCTCATCTTTCTCTCGTTTTCTACTGCTCTCCTTGTCTCTCTGTCGACCTTGATCCGGTTTCATCAGAAGCTCTACCGGGTTAATCAAAAACATTCATCTGGGTATGAGCGGAAGCGAATCGGTTTCAGCACCAAGCAGTTCTAAGAAGATGATGATTCTAAATTCGTTTCAGCCAAAAACCATTCTAGATGATGATGATGATGACCCTAATACATATCATTGGCGTTCTTTCTTAAGCAATCATTGTCCCATGTATTCTCGTAATTCCTATTCCAACTCCAATTTCCATTTTAATTTGTTTTAGAGTTTATGGTTTACTGAAATCGTGATTCCTTTTTTTTTTGCAATTAGGGTTCGTCAGATTTTGAGTCACCAGGTGAATAGTAAGTCGGTCTGTAGTAAATTTTGCAAAATTATAAATTTTAGCAGTTAGAAATTTGGGTGACAAAGAAATCTTTTTGTAGTTGCAGGAAATCCTACACTACACCCCTCATATGATTTCATTCTTAATCAACTCATTTTTAGGTTTACACTCTTAATTTTATTGGATCAATCTTTGAATGTTCTTACAAGAAAAGATAAAGAAATCAAGAATGATCTCTGCTCTAGACTTTCTCTCTCCTATTTACTTGTTTTCTTACTCAAAAAAGATCTCTCTCCTCTCTTTACAACTCGAACGACTATTTATAAGGAAATACATAGTGGATGACAGCTAATCTGTCCTTTATTTTCGGGTATGGTCTGCGACATTCTCGCAACCTTACAAATATTAATTTAGCAAGCTCTCTAATTTTCGCAGGACTATCACATCTTTCTCGTGATCTTAGGTGACGTCATTTATTATATTCTTCCTGAAATTGTTCTGCGACGCTATTGTATTGTGTTGTTGATAATTTCGCTGAAATATTGTCGTTGCGAGATTCTGATCCTACATCTTGCCTCTTCTCATATCTTTTCTTCGAAGTAGAGAATGATGTGAGAAATGTCGCGGCTGTTCTCCTCTTCATATTTTGCATTTATCACACGTATTCTTTCTTCCATTTATTTCTCGACACGTCTTTTGTAACCATTGCTTTTTAACCGCTTATATCTTTCCGTATTAATCGTGTTTATTTTCTCGAGGAGAAATTTCCTCTATATATATTCCTTCTCACTCTCTTCTTCTTTCTTTTTATTTTCTCTGCAACTTCATCGTTCTTCTGCAAATTCCATTATTGCAACTTTTCTTCTTTCTTCTTCAATCTTTTTAAGTTCTTCTTCATCTTCATACTATTTCTTCTGCAGATCTTCATAGTTCGTAATTTTCTTCGAAACAATCTCCCTACTATTGTCTTCCATGGATACATCAAGGTTAGTTTTTTTTTCTTCTTTATGAGTTTTGCTGAAATTGATCTTGTTTATTGCCTTATTTGATGTTGTTTATGTGATTCCCATACTTTTGTTATTTCAGCAAAAGCGCCTCCAACACTAGATTTACAGTTCAGAACACCTAACATTCCCAAATCGCAGCATAAGGTTGTTTCGCATAAAAGAAAGTCTGCGAATGAGAAGGTAGTAAGAAACACTATCTTTTTCTAATAACAATATTGTTGCCTCTGTTTCTTATCTGGATTGTAATTCGCAGGGTGATAAAGATATTAATAAACCTCTCAAGAAATCTCGCCACCTTAAAACTGTTCCAACTTGTGTTCCCTTCCACCTACTCATCTCTTCTAAATCTTCTGCGACATCTTCGCAAGATAAACCTTTATCTCCAATTCGCGAAAAAGCTGCCCCATACTTCATTTCTTCAGCTGACCTCTCAATGATTGAAACTCCCCTTGTTGATCCTGCTGTGAATGAAACATCTTCTCTTCCCATTGAGAATATTTCTCAACCTTCTATCTCTACCAGTTCTCTACCTAAGTCTCTTCCTCTTTCGAAAGAAACCGTGGAAGGGATAGATATTTCCTTCAAAGTTTTATCTGAAGTTCTGGATGATGTCAAGAAGTCTTCTATTGATCCTATCAAGTCTAATGTTTGCGAAATTATGAGCAAGTATTTGGGTTCTGACAGAGCTGCTTCGCAGACAACTTTGGAAAAAGAATGTAATGCTCTTCGTCTCGAAAATCAGAAGCTTCAGAATGTTTTACTGGATCGTGACAATCTTCGCAAGAAGAATGATGAATTGAGAGGTATGATTTTCTTATCTATGTCTTTAATTTGCCTTTTTAATGGTTTTATCCTTCCCATATTTAATTATCCTTGAAATCCCTCTTTCGCATGTTAAGTTTTAAACCAGAAACGAATAATTGAGAGATATCAATTTGAATCTGTTGTTGAAGAAGCTCGTGTTGATAAAGAAATCTTGATGGATCAATATAACCAATTAGATAACCTCTATTCATATTCTCTTGATCATATAAATAATCTTACCAATGAAAATACCCAATTAATTCAAAGACAAGATTTATTAAGTAATGAAGTATCTCGTCTTTCTTATTCTTTAACTAAAGCTAATTTAGGGATGGAAACTTTATCAGATGAGAATAAAACCTTATCCCAAGAGAAGAGAACTTATTTAAACAAGATGGCGATATCTTCGCAACAACTTAGTATTCTTCAAAAAGTATGTGATGACCAAGACCAATCTCTTCGCTCTTTGAGAAATGAACTTAAAGAAGTAACAGAGTCATCTATCGCTGAAAGATATACACTCATTCAAGGTAGAATAGCTTTAAGTGTAAAGGAGAATCATCTTAAAGAACAATATTCCAAATTAGAAGAATCTTATTCTTCTCTTGCGAAGAAAAATGCCTTTCTTATTTCTAAAGAGAAAAATCTTCAGTCTCGACTTAAAGGTTTAGTTAGAGATAAATTTGATGATGCAATGGACCGTTGAGAGAATAGTTGTTTGTCCTTTATTCAACACCTTATTTCGCAAAAGGAAGGTAGTCATAATAGTTTGACTGCCCTAATTATCTTTTCTTTGTCATATCTCTCTGAATTCTTTATCTTAATGAAAATTTTGTATTCTATCTTTCGAAGAGTCTGAGAAGAATCTTCATTCTTCCATTTCTGTTTTGGAGGCTAAATATGCCAAAATTCGCAAAGAAAATGCATTGCTCGTCTCTACCCTTACTGGTTCTCGCGACCGAGCAGAAAGAAGACTTGATTATCTTGCTTATTTTAAGGATATTCAAGATAGGAATCATCAGAGAGCACTTCTTCGCCAAGTTCATCTCCGAGCTGAAGTCCTTGTAAATGACATTTTATTGTCCAAATCTCTTCCTCCTACATCAATTGATCCTTTAGAAGTAGATGATGATGAAGTTCCTCGTCCTGCTGATAGTGATTATGATTACGAAAGCGGTGTAGAGGATAATTTCTTGGAAGATGAAGAAGAGATTCCTTCTAAAGAAGCATCTGCTGGTGTTAATCAGAATGAGAAAGAAATTTCTCTTGGAGAAGTAATTTCTGGCGATAATCAAGATGCTAGTCAAGGCGAAGATCAAAACCGAAATGAAGGAGAGGCTTGCGAGAATATTGGCGAAGAATTTCTGTTATCTCCTGCTACTGAAATTAATACTGAAGCTTGAGCTTCTTATCTAGCTTTGTTTTCTTGAACTGTCTTATTTTTATCACTTTTGAGAGTTACATTTTTCAACCAACTTTGGAGTCAACTTTTCCTTTTAATATTTTGTTGATGAGAAAGATAATGATTCTTGTGTATTGATTCCCATACTTGCCTCTCATTATCTTTCTTGCAAAAAATAATCTGTTACGAATACTTATAAATATTTTTATTTATCATTTGGTCTTATTTTGCCTTCCTAATTAAAGGTCTTATTATGCCACCTCTTGTCATTGCGACAAAATCGCAGGATGTCCTTGCACTTTCATGCAAAAACCCATTGATCTTGCCTTAACTTTTTCTTTTGTATTATGGCCTCTTCAGGAATGTTGCGACGATATGACAGGCCTAAATATTCTTGCGAAAATAAAGTCCCATGACATTGTCGTCTTGCGACGAAATCGCACGACGTCTTCGCACTTTCATGCGAAAACCCATTGATCTCATCTTATTCTTTTCTTTTGTATTATTGCCTCTTAAGGATTGTTTCACAAATATGACAAGCCTTAATATCCTTGCGAATAAAAAGCCTCATGACATTTGCGTCTTAAGACACTTATCAGCTCCCTAATGGAGGGTGCCGCCCTTATCTCCTCCCTGGTTTCCCCTTCAAGGAGGCGTACTTCTACCATACAAGGTTAGCTCCTCCCATCCAGTCTTAACAACAACCAGTTGTTTTCGCAGCCTCTTATACCTTTTACCTATAGGGCTTATGGTTACGAGACTGCACCCTAAGTGGGGTTTTCTTCAGGCTGAGTGCAGTATAAGCCAAGACTTGTCAATAATGGCAAGGTACGCTTCAAACGTCCCTGACACTCTTGACTCAACCGTGTACCTCGGAGCCTTGATCAGATCTGCACTCCTTGGGAGAGTCCTTATTACCTTAGTCGCCCAACCCAAGTCATATGCTTAAGCTAAGAATCCTAGGTGCCTCTCCCGGATGGGATTTATTGACCCCAAATCTCCATGACTCAAGTTCCGGTGGTGGTGTAGCCTTTCCCTGAGCCATGCAACAGGTACCACCTAATATGACGTACTTTAGGTCTTACATTTGCCTCTTGCGAAATTTTATTCGCGAATTAGGGTGTACGGCATAAAGGTTCGCCCCTTTCTTTTATGTCATTGTTCTGTGATTATCTCTGCGAAAATTTCGCAGATCATGATCTTGTTTTGATATGAGTAATCCTGCAATTATTCTTTCAGAATCCATAACTTCTCAAAGCTTCTTACGGATAATATCTTTTTAAGTACAACATGTTCCATGGTCTGTCTAATCTATGACCAATATCTCTTCCTTCTGGATCCATTAATATATAAGCTCCTGTTCCAACTATCTCCTTAATGATGTAAGGTCCATCCCATTTTTTCGCTAATTTTCCACCATTTTCTCGCTGACATATTGGTGTTTCTCGCAGAACTAAATCTCTTGGTTGAAATTCGCGAATTTGACACGTTTATTATATTCTCGGGCTAATCTTCTCTGATAATTCTCCATATGTTGTAAAGCTTTTTCTCTTCTTTCTTCTAATTCATCAAGTTTATTTAAAATCAAGCCCGCACTAAGATTTTTCTCCCAAGCTTCTCTTTTTGTTGTCGGAATAACAACTTTTGTTGGTAACACCGCTTCAACTCTGTATGTTAAACAAAAAGGTAACATTCCAGTAGCTTCTCTTCTAGTTGTATTATAAGCCCATACTGCATTATGTACTTGTTCGCACCATGCTCTGTGATGTCCTTCTAATTTATTCTTTAATATATCTGCAATTGTTTTGTTTGTTGCTTCTACTTGCCCATTAGCTTGTGGATAGAAATGAGTAGACTTTCCACAATTTATCTTGAATGCATTAAGTAGCATTTCTATATTTTGTCCTTCAAATTGTTTCCAATTATCAGATACTAACTGCGCAGGAATTCCGAATCTGCAAATGATATTTTCGAATATGAATGTAAAGATATCTTTGTCGCGAATATGTTGTACTACCTTCATTTCTGTCCATTTTGTGAAATAATCTGTTGCGACTATTAAATATCTTCTTTTTCCAGAACCTGGTAAAAATGGCCCCACAATATCTAAGCCCCACTTTCCAAAAGGCCACATACTGGTTGAAGATGACAATGGTGCTCCAGGTGCATGTATTTTCTTTCCATGCCACTGACAATCTTCGCAACGTCTTGATATTTGTTTTGCATCTTCATGCATATATGGCCAGTAATAACCTTGCATTTTTGCTCTATGTGCCAAAGATCTTCCTCCACTATGATTGCCAGCATCCCCACTATGTAACATTTTTAGCACCTTTTCTCCTTCCTCTCGTGTCAAACATCTGAGTGATGGTCCATTAAAGGATTTTCGGTATAGCAACCCATCTCTTAATTCACAATTCGTTGCACGGCTTTTTAACTTGTGTGTTTCCAATCTATTTCTTGGTGTTTCTTCTTTCGCCAAATATGCATGAAGTTCCATTCTCCAGTCTGCGATATTGTTCATTTGTTCTTCTTCTTCATTATCTATTATCATCACGTCCACGTCTTCTTCTTCTTTATTGATTGATGGTGACAGAAGTGTTTGTATTTTTATGCATCTCGCAGTTGGATCTGTCATCATGCTTGAAATGAAAGCAAAAGCGTCTGCGAGTCTGTTATCCTTTCTTGAAATGTGCCTCCATTTTATTTTTGGGATTTTCGCTGACAATTCTTAAACCAGCTTCTTGTATTTCTTCAAGGATAGTTCATTTGTAGTATACTCTCCCTTTATTTGGCGAATAACTAGATGCGAATCACTAGTGATCCTGGCATTTTCTAGTTTCATTTCTATTGCGAATTTTAAGGCATGTATCACAGCTTCATATTTTGTTTCATTATTAGTGGATGCAAATTCCAATCTGAATGAAAAAGCCATTTTTATTCCTTCTGGCGAAATTAAAACAATTCCAACTCCATTTCCTTCTCCGTTTGATGATCCATCTACCAATATCTCCCATCTATTTGGTTCTGTTAATAAATCTTTTGGATCTCCATGTTCTTCTTCTACATCCATCATTTCTTCTACTACTTCATCTTCTTCTAAAGGAAATTCTGTCAAGAAATCTGCAACAACTTGTGATTTTGGTGAAGACAAAATTTCATATTTAATATCAAAATGGCCTACTTGTGCATTCCATCTCTCCACTCTTCCTGATCTTTTAGAATTCTTCATCACTGATTCAATTGGTACTTTTTTTAATACCTTTATCTTGTGTGCTTGAAAGTATATGCGGAGCTTAAATGATGCATAAACTAATGCTAAGATTAACTTTTCAATCTTTGAATAATTCTTCTCGGCAGTATTAAAAGTTTTGCTAATGTAATAAATGGGTTTCTCCACTCCTGCGTCTACTCGCAATAACACATCACTTAATGCATGCGACGTCGTCGCAAGATAGATCAATAATTCTTCTCCTGATTCTGTTTTTTGTAAAATAGTTGTATTCATAAGATGTTCTTTGATTCCTTAAAAAGCTTTTTCACATTCATCAGTCCATTTAAATTTTGCACCCTTCTTGAGTATATCGAAAAAATATTTGCAATCGTCTAATGATCGCGAAATGAATCTCCCCAGCGAAGCTAGAATCCCATTCAACTTCTGTACATCTTTTATTGTGCTGGTGTTGGCATGTCACGAACTGCTTGCACTTTTTCTGGATCAACCTGTATTCCTTCTTTTGATACAATGTAGCCTAAATTTTTTTCCGATGCAACTCCAATAGTTCACTTCTCAGGATTGAATTTAATGTTATACTGTCGCATTTGTTCGAAAATCTCCCTCAGGTTTTGTACATGGTCTTTAGCTTCTTTACTCTTTACTAACATGTCATCCACGTATACTTCTAATGTTTTGTGTATCCATTTTTGCGAACACCTTCTCTACCATTCTTTGGTATGTCTCTCCCGCGTTTCGCAAACCAAATGGCATTTTCGTGTAACAACATAAACCTCTAGGGGAAAAGAAAGCAGTATGTTCTTGATCTTCTTCAGCCAGAGGGATTTGGTTATACCCTTTGTATCCATCTAAAGATGATACCCTATCATTTCCCGCTGCGGATTCCACCATTTGAGGAATATCTGGTAACGAAAAACTATCTTTGGGGCAAGCTTTGTTTAAATCAGTGAAATCTATGCAAATCCTGATTCCTTTGTTTTTCTTTGGGACAATGACCATATTCGCTATCCATTCTGGGTATTTAGCTTCTCTTATGATTCCCGCCTCAAGCATTTTCTGTAGTTATTCTTCTATTTGGGAATGGTAATTTGTTGCAATTTTTCTTATTCTTTGTTTAAATGGTCTCACATTTTTGTTAATCTCCAACTTGTGGCATGCAATTGATGGATCTATTCCCGGTATCTCATCCATGCTTCCTGCGAAAACATCTTTATATTCTCGCAACAAGTTAACAGTTCTTTCTTCTTCTTCCATATCCATTTTGGTTCCAATTCTCAATATTAGAGGTTCCTCTATAGTCCCAACGTTTATTTCTTTTGTTGGTTCTGCGGCAGTGTAACTGGGCTTAGGTTCTCCCATTGGTGTTGGTTCTTTTATTGTTTTCATAGGTCCTTCTCCTTCTTCCGAAATTTCGCTGGGTATTCCTTTGCCTTCTTTTGCCCTTATCATATATACTCTAAATTCTTCTTCTTTCTTTGCTTCCTTTGCCAATTTTCTGCGAAATTGTTTCTTTTTTGCTTGTCCTTCATAATGCTTTAATTCAATCTGATGACATAATTTCGCATTGTCAACATCTCCTCTGATTTCACCTATTCCATTTGGTGTGGGGAATTTAATACATTGATGCAACGTTGATACCACAACTTTTATCGCATGTATCCGTGGTCTTCCTAATAACATATTATATGGCGATTCCATATCCACCACGCACAACGTTACATGTGTTTCGATTTCTCCAAGTGGAATTCGTACCACTATCTCTCCTTTAGGTTTTGTTGTGGATTTTCCAAAGTCGTGAACAAAATATGTTGAACTGGACATTTCTTCATCTTTAAATCCCATTCCCCTGAATGCATGATAAAATATTATATCCACTGAACTTCATGTATCGATTAAATTTTTGTTCAATATCCATTCTCCTGTGGATTTTGTCGTTGTCTCCTTCTCTTTTCGCGTAATAGGCACTGTGATAACCAGCGGAGATGTGTGATTCAAATTTTCTTTTGGTATTTCTGCCGCCATGAATGTAATTTTTTGCTTTTCCCAATCTTTCAAGGATGATGTCTTTTCTACAGCCATAACTTTCCTTCCTTCAAAATTTCGTTTATGTATTCTTCCTTTGATGTTTTCATGGAATTCATTAATCATCGTTTTTGTTATCATATTACAATCCAATCTTTTGTCATATTCATTAATTCTATTCATCTTTCTTCTAACTGATTCACTGATTTATTTAATCACTTTCTTGATTTGAATATTCTCAACAACAATCTTCAACTTTTGATCTTCAATCCCTGTTTCTAGCGCCATTATGTAGTTGCAGGAAATCCTACACTACACCCCTCATATGATTTCATTCTTAATCAACTCATTTTTAGGTTTACACTCTTAATTTTATTGGATCAATCTTTGAATGTTCTTACAAGAAAAGATAAAGAAATCAAGAATGATCTCTGCTCTAGACTTTCTCTCTCCTATTTACTTGTTTTCTTACTCAAAAAAGATCTCTCTCCTCTCTTTACAACTCGAACGACTATTTATAAGGAAATACATGGTGGATGACAGCTAATCTGTCCTTTATTTTCGGGTATGATCTGCGACATTCTCGCAACCTTACAAATATTAATTTCGCAAGCTCTCTAATTTTCGCAGGACTATCACATCTTTCTCGTCATCTTAGGTGACGTCATTTATTATATTCTTCCTGAAATTGTTCCGCGACGCTATTGTATTGTGTTTTTGATAATTTCGCTGAAATATTGTCGTTGCGAGATTCTGATCCTACATTTTTAATTACAGAGCAGACTTAAGACCCCTAGACACTTTATAGGCCACAGAGACAAGATTTGGTTTATAATGCACGCTTTTTGCTAGGAGACAATATTTCGAATCATATACTGGTACACAAATTACATTTTTGAGTCACGTAGCAAATTTCACACCATTGTGGCTAATACAAATATGGGATCAGTAGAAATATCTGGATTATGGAAGTGGTTTTTATGTCAAAGTGGCAACACTACACCACAAATGGAGTTTTGCAACTAAAATTCTCAAATAACTCTCTAGCCAGCCGTTGCAACTATAACAAGGCAGAGCTGCGAATTTGAGGATTGCAACGCCACTATTATTATAGTATGCAAGGAAAAGAAGAATCATCGTGGAGAATTGGAGCGCGACACTTGGCAGTCTATCTTTAGTTAGTCATGTATTCCATAAACCTATAAAAAGAATACATAATATATGATTGCATAAATGAGGAAGTGGTCAACATGAACAGTTCTTGAGACGAAAACGACATGAAGAAGCTGTGATGTGACCAGAATTTATGCAGTCAGTGGTGGTGATACTGTTATGAATGCATAATGTGTCATGCAGTTGAGAAAATGTCTGCATAACATGTTATGCAGTCCTGAAAATGGATGCATAACCTGTTATGCGTCTACAAATTTTGTTGCATAACTTGTTATGCAGTCCAGAAAGCTGTTGCATAACACGTTGTGCAAAAAAAAATTTGTTACTACTGAAACCTACAAAAACAAAGACTGCATAACTTCTCAGCACCTACAATAATATCTGCAGTCGTGAAAATGGATGTTATGTATCCGAAAATATGGCTGCATAATGCATTATGCATCAAGAAAATTGTTGTAAAATCTTTTATGCATCGAGAAAATAGATGTGTAACCCTACATGCATCCGTAAATATGGATGCATAATGCATCAATTTTTTATGTACGCACTAAAATCAACCAAAACAATGGCTACATAACTTGTTATAGATGCATAACTTTGTTATGCAGAGAAAATGGTTGCATAATTCTTTATGCGTCTGCAGAATGTGTTATGCATCTTTTTTGGTGGCTGCATAATGGTTATGTATCAAGTTTTCGAAAATTTTGCATAAAATGATGATCACCTCCGTTTTTTTCGTGAAAAACAAAAATTTGATATTTTTGTTTGTACTCGTTGCGTATCTCTTTTAAAAAGATTTCCAACGATATAAAATTTGTAAAATTCCAAGGCGCGGATTTTTGGATATGTTATATCCAAGTTGCGTTCCCAATTATACCCCTGATGCATAACCCGTCATGCGGATGCATAATCCGTCATGCAGACATTTTTAATAATTTCATACAATTATGGGTGTCACGGAACTAAAAATTAATTGTGGGCCTGACAATGAGAATATTATTTTTTTGGAGCCTGCGCCTAATTTTTCCCATTACAATTTTTTTATAACAGTGGAAAATATGGAGGTAAAAAAAGGCAAAAAGAGGTTTCTGTTGAATAAGATAATGGGGTTAAATGGATACAATTTTCTTTATATACATGTAAAGGTAAACTCTATAAGTAACTAGATGGACCGCACAACTATGGGTCGTAGGTCCTGTAACGCTCATTCTTGTGCGGTTCAATAATAAAACTTTATACATAGTGCTTTAAATGTAGTTCTTCAATTGTCATTGTCTCCTTCATGACTTGTGCTGAAATCAATTATCTTACGAAAAATTTGACAAGGAAAAACTAAATGGGATAAAACCTCGGTACAACTCTTCACATGTATTACTTCACATATTGTCTCTTACTTTACATGTAGTTCATCACATGCAATACGATCTTCAAAGATCGATGAGTCTAAGTTAACTGCCTCGTTAAAACTTCGCCAAGAAAACCCAGAGGGACAAAACCTGAACTAAGGAAAAAGAATACAATATTTATTAAGCAAACTTAGAAAATAGTTGGACTCGAATATGTGCCTCATTAAAACCTTGTCGAGTAACAAAACCCTATGGTTAAAAGAAACCTCGGTGAAGGTAAATAATTCAACACACTATTAGATGCTCCCCTTGATGTCAGAAAATGTTCATTAGTCTAATGCAGTTAACAGGAGTTTATCACACTTTACTTTGGTGACTTGAATGTTTATAAGACCCTGTTGTTGATTATGGAAGTTACGTTGCTTAACAGACTATCACGTTTCATTTCTTTGATCCAGATATTTTCAGTAGTATCAACGCGATCTTTATGTCTTCAACGTTCAAAATACTTGATGTTTTTAGTGTTGTCTCGCTAACTTGTCGAGTAACAAAACCCTTTGGGAAAAACTATTCTCGATCGAAGGGAAAAAGAGTACAATACAACTTCAATTTCAAAGTAAAATATGTCGACATCATATCCTTGGATCCTCCTCTTGATGTCGGCATCTCCCCCTGATTACTTTTTGAGTTGTTCCAGACAGTTCCTTTAGACATGTACTTTTCAAACTGAATACCGATAATGACTTAGAAAATAGTCTACCATATCTCCCCCTGATTACATTCGTTGGATAAGAGATTATTGTTCTTTCATAATCGACAACCTTTGGATTGCAATTTTGTTAGCATTCCTTTTTTATGTCTTTGCAGGGATAAATTTTTTTTATGCCAATGGTTACTTTTAAGTACATGATTACATTCATTATACCATTTAAATGATGTTGTGTTGGTGCTAAGCTATATCTAGCTAACGAGTTCACTGAGGATGTAACATTTGGTCGAGTACATTATGTTAAGTACAATAATGCGTTTATTATACTTAGATAAGTAAATCTCATCTCCCGACACAGCGTCGTCATTTTCCTTTAGACGAATTGGTCATTTATGTACATTTGAAACTAGATTAATCATGGGAGTGCTAGCAGGATGCATGTCCTTGTTAAATTTCCTGACAATGGACATATGCAAACTGGTGGAATAATATACCACATGCTCGCTCTTCTAGTTCAGAACATAGATAAGATCGAGATTTTCCCAGTTGTTTCATCTCAAATTCAGATTTTAAATAACTTGTAAGATATCTCATTCCATTAAGAGTACTTATCATGTCCATCTCGTCGACATACACTACAGGAAAAATCGTCATTGATGACACTATATTAGCGTTGTATTACCCCTATGAAAACGCTATTTCATGCATTGTGTAGGTGGGGTATTGTAGAAAGTCCAAGCTTTTCTACAATACTTGACTAAGAGTTGTAATGGGTGATGTGAGTCATGGTTCGACAATATTTTTCCAAAGTTGTGATTCTCTTTCGATTTTTTTTTTGAAAGCCTAACACAACCCTTGCATGTTGCTTTAGGAATATCTTGGACAACACAAGTAGGGTATCGTGGAAACATATGTAACAACAAATACTGGTATTATGAATAAGATTCACACGTCTCTTGTGTAAGCTGTGGAACTATCTTGGGCAACACATAGTTATGTTGTAAAGAAACTATTCACAATATCTGGCTTGTTTAGTTGAAAACTGGAAGACAACATCTATTAGTATTGTGAATACTACTGTCATTACACTTCCTAGAGTTGTACAACTATACTGAACAACTCCTACTTATGTTGCAAGATTTATTTTTACAATCATTATCGTGAGTAGTAAATTTTTTTTAACACAACACTTGCTAGTATTGTGATTATTGCAGTCAGTACACTTGTTGGAATTGTAAAACTACCATGATACAACTATACTATGTGTAGTGGAATTTTTTTAACACCACTCTTACTAGTATTGTGAAATTTTTTTAACACCACTCTTACTAGTATTGTAGGACTATCTTGGACAACACAAGTAGGGTATCTTAGAAACATATAAAACAACCGTTATTATTATTATGAATAAGATTTGCACGACACTTGTATGAGCTGTCGAACTATCTTGGACAACACATAGTTATGTTGTAAAGAAGATATTACACAATATCTGGGTTGTGTAGTGGAAATCTCTAACACAACCGTTTATATGTGAATAAGGCCCTACATATATTTCACTTTTGGCACTTTTTTTATGTTGTGAAATTTTAAGAAACAACTAGATTAAACTAAAACATAAACTGGCTCTGAAGCTGAAAGATTCATTCAAATTAAATCAAACTCAGTGTAACAACATTCACATACCCATGTAATATACACAAAACATTCAAAAAAGTGGCAGTGATGACCCAATGTACAACATTCACATAACCATGTAATATACACAAAATATACAAAAAAGTGGCAGTGATGATGTTTGTTACGAAAACTTAAGTCTCCAAAAAGATCAAAGATGATTAAGAAGTCTACTGGTAGGATATTCTATCCTTGGGCCATGTAATAAAATTTCCAACAGCATCACCAATATATTGGACTTCTGAAGTCGCCTTGTAGACATGAGCATCCTCCACATAAGCAACCTTCACACATACAGTGTAGTCTCCAAGACCTATTGGCATTCCATGTATCTCCTTACATGGATCTGTTTCAGCAATTTCAGCCTCCGCAACCACCTCGCCCTCCTTGTACCATCTTAACAGCTTTCAAGCTTGGAATCTCTCTGGCACTTGGACCTCATTTGGTCTTCTGACACGACTTGGAGTGGTATGAGTTGAGACTCTTTCATTGCAGAAGACAATCCTGCTAGTGCTAGCATCGTGGTTGTTGTTGGCATTTGGAATTGACCTGCGAGAGGGTGAGACTCCATTGCAAACACATCTTGAGTTTCTTCCCTATATTAAGACCAGATCAGCAGTATGAGGGTCACAATAAAGTTTGAATTCATCAAGAAAATGAGAACTAATATAACACAAGTTAAATTCTCACCTCTAACTGCACCAGACGATCATTCAGTGCTCTATAGGATTCCTGACACTCTTTAATCATCAACTTATAGTGGGACTGGGCAGCAACCTTTTTATGTGTCGCTCCAAAACCAATTCCTTTAAGTCTCCCTGTAGTTTTGTCCTGGCCAAAGGCCTTTTCAAGAATATCATCTGTCACGGATGATCCACAAACAGCACCATACTCTGCTTCAGCTTTTTCAAGTTTCTCCTGTATAAGTGTGTAAAACATCAGATATTTTCGCATTTTTCAATCACACACATAAACCACACAAAGAAAGAGGAGAATATTTCTTACAAAAGATTCTACAACGCCAGGATGTGGAGTCTTTCCTTTGCGTTGTCTATGACCACGTTTTCATAAACTGGCTTTATCAATCTCATTGGTTGTGTTTAGTTCTTTTTGCTGCCAAATAAATGTATCAATACATGACAATCATCAAGAATAGCATAACAACATGGTATTAAAGTCATGATACATGCTAAGAAGAAACTTCGAAGATTTCTAAGATTTAACCTTGTATATAACTTCATGATACTTCATGAATAAGCCACTAGCATGACAAAGACTACTGGATAACTACTCATATATGCCTTGGAACCTAGTGTTGGTAGAGGTTTGTGTATAAGCATGTAAGTAAATGTTTGTAGCACTTGATTACAATTGATATGAACTCCCGAACATTCATATATATGGAAGATAAACACATGAGTAAACCAACGACAAAATACAAATATCTTCATGTGAGAGAGTACAAGCCTACCAAATTCTATGTGTGACTCATGGAATTTCACATATTACAACTATGAGAAATTAGGTAGGCTAGTCTAAACCACATGTCGTGATCTAAATTATGAAATGATCCATCATAAACGACTTTACAATCCACAACAAGTTAAAAGGCCAGAGATCAACCTATACGAAATTGCATAAGCATCTAAATGTTTGCAATTGCATAAATAATGTCACAATAACCAAACAACCAAGCAATCATATTTTTAACAACTCAATAGCTTTCACGTGGTGAACATACCAAGGCCTCCTTCAATCGCGCGTAACCTTGTCGACTTATGGTATGTGGGGTTGTGTGTTTTGAACGCTTTTCTTGCATTTTTAGTCTTTTGACCTGAAAAGAAAAATAGAGACATCATTCGATAGACTTTAAAGTTTTTAATACAAATATACAGTCATTCATTATAATAGAAAAACTTACTCTGAAATCAGCAGAGGTTACATGTTTCACAAATTCTTCCCACTCCCTAACTGTCATGGTCCTTGGCATTAGCTTTTCCAGCCATTTCTCTCTTTCTTCCCCTTCGAACCGATCAAAAGCGTCGAGCACCAAACCAGCTTTCCTTGACCTTGCTTCTCTAAGATAAGATTCCATTTCGCTGAAATAGTATCTTTTGTAACACTCAGGCACAATGAATCGGTTCTACAAATAAAAGTAAATAAATTGAATTAGAATACGCTATGAATTCAATAATTGTTGACTAAACGAGAAGAGATAAAGAGTTATGAATTACAGTACCATGACTATCTTCCATATGTTTTTTTGGCTTGAATAGGGACGCGTCTCCAATCTCTGAAAGTTAACGGAAATTTCCGAACAAGCACCCCTAGCACACTGGCCAGTTGCACATATGGATCTCCAATCAGTTGTTCATTAGTGTTGAAGGAAACTAGTCTCTTCGGCTCAACAGAATCTAACTTCAATGCATGCATCTGGGTTGGGCCACGTGGAACATACTTTCTTTTCTTCGCTTATTTTCCTTCTTCACCTTCCTCATTATCAGAACTATTACCATTCTCCAATTCAGGATCATCATCGTTACCATTATCATTCTCCAAATCCTTATCCACATCAGCCTCCATATTTTCTGGATTAGAGTTGTCCTCTTCCACACGTAAATCTTTACGGGTCTGCAGATTTTCCTCTTCCTCTTGTTCTTCGTCTTCTTCTTCCTCTTACTCTTGCAAATCTACAAGCGAGTCGTTTGGATCCCTAAGATGAACATTCGGACATGGGCCTGTGCTGCTTGTGTCCAGTTTCCGATTTACTTTCTTTTGCCTCACTTCAGAATTTCCAGTATCTCCTTTAGTGCTTTTAGAATGAGACTTTGTAGTTGCTGACTGTGAAGGTGGAGCACTTTCAGATTGGTTTAACACCTTCTTCTTCTTAGTTGTTTGTCTCTTTCTAGCTGGTGATGACAGAGTATCCAAGTCAGGTTGTCGAAGCTTTAGAGTTGTTGCAGCATCATCTTCTGGTAACTTCTTCAACCTTGGTGATGATCGCCTACTTACAGGTGAAGGCGATGGTTCTGGATCAGTTGGTGACGACAGTTTAGCACTTTGAGTCTGTCGACGACGCTTTGGAGTCGTTGATGCACATTCAGTTGGAGAAATTTCAGCACTTGGTTCTGTAACCTGCTTTTTCCTTGGTGATCGCCTTACTTGCATTATATTAGAAGATGGTTCAGCATTATCAGTTTGGGACTTGTTATTTGTTAGAGCATAGATCGGTCAACCTCGCATGCGTTGTTATATCAAGCATATTTGCCAATGTTAGTGATCAAAACTATGAGTCTTGATTTCTAGCCTATTTATCTAAGTCTCGGACTAGGATAGGAAAGTGTAGTAAGCTCAAGGACTTCATGGCGATTCATCATACAACGACGAAGATCTACACCAAGGAACCGTGGAGCTTCATCAACAAAAAGGTATGTGGAGACTTGAACTTATCAATCACTTGAAAGTCTATCTATTCTTCTCCTACTTCTTGAGACGTAAGTCGTATGCTATATATATATACTAGATCATACACACTTGACATTTCGAGCTGAGTATTCAATGCTTATCTTGTTTCTCGAAATCGTGTGTTGGTAAAGCGTTTCGCTTTGATCGAGTTTATCTTTACCTAGTGACGATAGTCATGAAACATTTCAATTATCTTTAGAAATTGCTCTGTCGAGAAAGGTTGTGAATAACAACTAAATAACGTCCTCTGAGAATGTTTCAATGGTTGGAATGAGAGTTTAGATAACATAACCATGTATCCCTTGAACCGAAGTTTTCGAACTTTGTTGAGCAAGAGAAATCGGTAGGATTGTGGAGTTGGCTTGCCAAGTCCGCGAACTGACGGAAGTTCTCATCCCGAGAATTTCTGCTGGGATTTCCAAATAACTCGTTTGCTGCTATGTCCGGGAACTGGCGGAACTTCTCTTCCCGAGAAATTCTACAACCCGATTAATTAAGTTCGCGAACTTGTTTGTGAACTTAATAGGTTATGATCTAAAGATGTGCTCTGAACATGAATCATTAAATTACTAAGGAATGCTTTATGCAAACCGTGGATATAAATTTCATGAGCCGATTCAATCGAATCGAATCATCTTTGTTTCAATTGTATCTTACGATTGAACAACTCTTTACTAGTTTCATTTGAGTCAATTGAACTAGTTATGGTAAAGACGAACAAGGTTAATATGAAATGCACATATGGTTAACCTTTTGGTTTACTGTGTTGAACCAACATATGCGTACACGTTTGGGCATGGTTCTCACGAACTCAGTAGACGTTTACAAAGCGTGTGTGACAAGCTATGATTTTGATCTAATGGTTGAGAAATATTAGCTTGAATCTAAATCAGGTTTTCATCAAACGGTGAATATGGATTGCTTTGTACCTAAGGAAAAACCCTGATTTGAAGACTATATATAGAAGACATCTAGCTTGAGCAAAAACTTAATCCCCACACGTCTGTGTGCTACTAGTGCGCTCGCTAGAGTCGATCTCCATTAACCTTTGAGTTTCTTCTCTAAACTCAGGTTAACGACTTAAAGACTTCATTGGGATTGTGAAGCCAGACCGATACTATTTTTATCGTAGTTGTGTGATCTGATCTTGGATCTTCTATCGTACGAGTAAAATCGATTGATTGCTTGAGATCGTGAGAGTTCTCCGATAGGCAACATAAAGAAGTCACAAACATCTTCGTCTCACTGTTTGTGATTCCTCGACAAACCGCATGTGTAGTCAGGAAGGATTGTTGTAAGGTGGTTGATTAATCTAGGCTGTTCTTCGGGAATATAAGTCCGGATTATCAATTGGTTCCTGTTACCTTGATTTCATATCAAAAGACGGAACAAAACTTAGGGTTTATCTGTGGGAGATAGATTTATTCCTCTATAGACTTTTATGTGTGAGACAGATCTGTTTATTTATCAAGTCTGTGATTTTGGGTTGCAGCAACTCTTTGTTGTGGGTGAGATCACCAAAGGGAATCAAGACGCAGTGTCCTGCTGGGATCAGAGGCGTAGGAGTACAAATGTACCTTGTATCAACGGGAGATTGATAGGGGTTCAACTATAGATCAGTCCGAAGTTAGTTTGAAGTAGGCTAGTGTCTGTAGCGGCTTAATACATTGTGTATTCAATATGGACTATGTCCCGGGGTTTTTCTGCATTTGCGGTTTCCTCGTTAACAAAACTTCTGGTGTTTGTGTTATTTATTTTCCGCATTATATTTTTATATAATTGAAATAATACAGGTTGTGCGTTACGATCATCAATTGAAAATCCAACCTTTGGTTGTTGATTGATATTCATTGATCCTTGGACATTGGTCTTTGGTACCGTCCAAGTTATCTCTCTTTGATAAAGACTCGCAGATTTCCATTTGCTTGAGTAAAGATCAAATCGAGAGATTGAGATAATAACTCCTTGAGATACTTTTTACCTAGATTGAGTCTGACTGTCTAGTTGATTCTCTAGCAAAGTATTTCGGAGTTTGTCCATACAGATTGTTAATCGAAATATTGGGT
Organism: Papaver somniferum; assembly: GCF_003573695.1. Taxonomy (NCBI): domain Eukaryota; kingdom Viridiplantae; phylum Streptophyta; class Magnoliopsida; order Ranunculales; family Papaveraceae; genus Papaver; species Papaver somniferum. Next base: position 607,586 of record NW_020621603.1, on the reverse strand, counting down.
GGTATTGTTAGACCCCGCTTTTTCAATTGGTATCAGAGCAGTCGAACACATTAAAGACCTCATCAGTCTGTGTTTGTAGCAATCTGACTATGTGGACAGAATCTCATACGCATACCAAAATGCCTCCTAAAGCTATCAACTTTGTCAAAAGTCTCGGAAATACCTCAAAGGGTCATTCCTTAGCTGATTCTTCCGAATCCCGAGGTAAGAAGAATGTTCCATCGTGTGTGAATCATTTTTCTTCCAATGAGACATTGGACATAATGGCTAAAGCTGAAATGGAGCTCACCAGAATTTTAAAAAATTCTATAGAGTTTATTGATCTCAAGGATCATGTACAGCTCGTCGATGAATTTGAAAAGGCGATTGATCGTGAACAGGTACTATATAACATTATAGGGTCATTCTCTAAGGAAATTGAGAAACTTCTTCAAGAAAATAATCAATAGCGTGAAAAGATTCGTAATCTTGAAAAGCTGGTAAAAGAAGGCTCAATTAGAGAATAAGTTTTGATCAAGACGCATTCATCGAATCTTGACAGTCTTCGTGTTGAAAAAGAGGAACTTGAAGCATCACTTGCCATAGCCCATGAACATTGCAAATCCTTCGAAAAGGAAAACTCCGTTTTAAAGAAATATTCTTCTGCACATTCTAATTCTCATGAGTTACTGTACAGAATGAAAGTCTCTCCCGATGAAGATTGTGTCATGAAAAGTTTTTATAACTTACAATCTTCTCCGGTGGCTATGATGTTTAAACAAGTGCCTGTTGTTGCTTCACCTCCACGACCCTGTACCTTCTGTGGGAAGGGAAATCACTATGATATCCATTGTTTATCTAGAAAGAATCGTGTCTCTGAACTTCACAAGCTACTTCTTTCTACTGTCAATGGGATAAATAGTCAAACTCCCTTTTACAAGAAACCAAGCATCTTATAAAAATGATCTCTCTTCTAGAAATCATTACAGGACATTTGCAACAAGTGCTTCAGATAAAGTATGTCCAGTGCTTATAAGAACAATTCTGGTAAATCTAAGTCTAGTGTGTGGAGACGAATTTCAGAAAATCCCCTAGAACCTATTTCTAGAGGTCCTAGACTTGGTTATCAGAAAGGTTTCTCAACTATGATTCCCAGAAGAATCGATAGACGCACCCTCTTCTCTGGAAATCGCTATGGAAGGACAAGAAAGGTTGTGTCAAGATATCCTGGAGGAAATTACAATTACTCTCTCAAAACCTATGGTGAGACTACATCTCCCTCTGCTGCCTAGCAACAAAATTTTCTATTCTTGTATCTAACTTGAGGGATACAAGGATGAGGTTTGGATAGATACTCAAGTTTTGTGCTATATTTCCTCTAGCGTGTATATCTCTTGTTGTAATGCTATAGCTTCTTCGTCTTCTTGTGTTGTTGTATGATGAAGATTTTCTGTAAGTTATTATCCTCCTAGGGCTTTTGTCCTGGTCGGCCCACGAACGTCCACATCTCCTCAAGGGTTTTTAGGGTTTCTCGTTAAAGCATTCACGAACATATATATATCCTTGTGGGTGTCTCATTTGTCTTCAGAAAGGATCTCTATGGAATCTATTCCCAAAGAAGAAGTTAACCCTATGGTTGAGGATGATCTTAAAGAATGTGATTCTGCTCGAGAGTTTGTTTTAAAGAAGATGCTGGAAAGGAAATAACATAACTCTTGGATTGATGAATCTGTCAAGGATTTAATTCGCGTCCAGAATGAAGTTAAGAATGAACTTGCTAACCTTCAATTGCAGATTAATCAGCTCATAGACGGACAGGCAAAGATCCTTGGTGTTCATAACATCTTGATCAGGAATCAGAGGAAAGTTATCCTTGATTATGCAAAAGCTCGTCATTATGCCCGCACTATACATCGAAAAGTCAATGTTCTAACTTTTGAGCATGGGGTTTCTACAGTCAACAGGATCAAGGACATCAGTGACTCCTAGTTTGATGGACCATTTCAAAGGTATGAAATCATCAAGGAAAACTGAGTTTTGGTATTAATGCCTGTGATGTCTTCTTTTTGGTTCAGTTGGAAGAATAACTAGTGCTTTGAATAACGATGATTGTGACTACACATAGCTATTATTTGTTTCATTCTCTTATGTTATTTTTTAGGTTTATTGGTATTAAATTCTAAAAACATTTGGAGGATGATGGTTTGCAATATTTATTCTTGGTTTGATATATTGCAATATTTTTATGGGATATGTATTGTTTGAGTGCGTGAACTTGAAGGTCCCAATGTTTGTCAAAAGTAAATTCGTTCATGAATCGGTATTCTTATCGGTGAAAGAACGAATGGACTTTTGACATATACAAAAGTTATGCCTATGCAATCATGTATTTGATGGAAAATAGGATTGAACTTTTGTTTGAACAAGGATAAAGTCTATTATGTTGTTATGTATTTAATGATGGAAAATAGAATAAATCCTTGTATGGTTATCCAAGGTATAGGTCTTCATTGATCCATTTTATTATGTATTATCTTGAAGGCTCCATTATGTATCTTATGTTGAGCACGATACAACTAAGTCAATTCTTATTGGCATGGTTGGTTGTTCTGTGAGATGCTATATGTTGAGCATTAGAAACTATTTTAATCAACTAGTTTGGTTGCTTAGTTTGTATTCCATAAGTTTTCCTTCTTATGTTGAGTACATGTACGGTTAAGGTTGTCATGTCTTATGATAATCTTAGTCGGGGTTCCATAATCTCTTATGTTGAGCCCAAAAGAACTAAGTCAATCATCTTGCTTGGTTATTTAGTTATTTGATCCGAAAGTATTCTTTTGTTGAACAAATCCTTTGATAATTAAATTGATTACCTCGGTGATTAGTTTGGTTATTTGTTTGTATTTCGATTAGATTAATTATAGGTTCACTTGTAATTAATCTAGTTGAGTTTTCATATATTCCACAAGTTCTTGTGTTGAGTATATGAATGGCTATACTAATCATGTTATATTAGTTATTGTAGTCATATATTCCGTAAGGTTTTCCTTATGTCGAGTATCCATATATCCCGTAAGGTTCTCCTTATGTTGAGTATTTGAACGTTTAAGTTAGTCACCTCCATATGATTAACTTGGTCGTAGCTCCGTAGGTTTACTTATGTTGATCACTTTTTAATTAAATTGATCACTCTTGTGGTTTGATTTAGTTGTGTTATCCAATCAAATTAATCATGGGTTTACTTGTGATCAATTTGGTTGAAGGTTGGATATAAAAAATCATTCGCGTGGTTTTTGGTGTCCAATTAAAAATCCTTTTTTTCTTTTGAAATTAAGGTCGCTCATGTTGTTCTTTCGGGGATGACATCAAATGGGGGAGAGTTCTTTTGAACTTGTACTTAATGGTAATATCTTGCGGGGAGTGCGGCTGTGGAATTTTTAAAGGGGTTATCTTGTATCTTAAAACTCCTTGATGAATGCATTTAGCTTCGGCTTTATGATTGCATCTAAATTAAGATGGTATGTATTCTCTTTTAGTTTATGAAATGTCTCTTGTGGAAATTTCATTATGAACCCGTTCTTGTACCTTTGCCAATTTTATTGACAAAAAGGGGGAGAAATATTGTAGTTCACACTACATATACATATGGTTTTCGGATCATTGTGTAAGGGGGAGTGGTTTCCATGATCGAGATGGAGTATTAACTAAGGGGGAGTGATACATATCACCGTAGTATTATTGTTAAAGTCGTGATGTAATTGGACTTTGATGTTCATAATAATACTATGACACTGTATAATGATGATTGAGAATCTCGAGTTCTCTCATTGTTGTAGCTATGGATCTTCAACAACGATGGTGCCAAACTTACAACCTTTGGGATCATTGAAGTACTTGGAAGGACGAAGATTTCAAGGAAACGTTGAGGATTAGACTATGGAATAGGAGCCACTAAAGTTTATCTTTTTTGTATTCCATATGTATAATAGTTTTGTCACTAAAATTGACAAAAGGGGAGATTTTTAGAGCATAGCTCGGTCAACCTCGCATGCGTTGCTATATCAAGCATGTTTGTCAATGTTAGTGATCAAAACTATGAGTCTTGATTTCTAGCATATTTAGCTAAGTCTCGGACTAGGATAGGAAAGTGTAGTAAGCTCAAGGACTTCATGGCGATTCATCATACAACGACGAAGATCTACACCAAGGAACCGTGGAGCTTCATCAACAAAAAAGTATGTGTGTTTATGGGTGAAAACTATTTCTGCCGGTTTTGGTAATTTGGGGTGTGTGGATGAGAAATGAATCTAAACCCTAAACAAATGCACTACACGGGAGTACTTTTGATTCGAGAAATCAATTTGTACAATTCTGGCCTAAACCAAGAAATGGCCGTTCCAGACTTGCTTCGGTCACAAAGTGAAGGAGATGGGGTTGATCTTAGGGAGGGAAGCGAAGAAGGTGTTGAGATTGTGAAGGTGTTGGTTGTTTATGACTTTATCAGAAAGCTGAACTGGCTTGCAGAATGTAAGCTATCAGTTCTGGTGTTTGGATACGTTGTATCAACACTTGAATTTTGTCTTGTCTTGTTCTGTGGCAATAGGGAGGAGAACCTATTTATACAAGTCATTGAGCCTAACCCACGTCTCTCATGGGAAGTGGAGGAAGTGGAGTGATGAAGTAGTGGAGTTGTGTGTTAGTGTCACACGACCAGTCTTGCCCACTTCCCCCATCATCACTAACCGTCCATGTCTTCCTGACACGTTCTTGTGATGGCGCGTTGCACGCTGCACGCTGTAAACCGCCAGACCAATACCCCAGTATGTATCCCCCAGTTTGTGACATGCTTGATGTCTCGAATGTGTGGATCGTGGGACCCACAGAAAGTAGCATGTGATGCTAGATCAAATAACTAAGTTATTTAGGAAGTCGATATTTATGAAATATCGTGTGTATTCTATGCATGTAATGCATCGAATATATTCAGCATGTATGAAGCTATAGATGGTGGATTTTCGACAAGGGCTAAAATCGTAAACTCACAATTATACGAATCTCTGATCCAGCAATCAGACGTGAGTATCGAGACACGGGTCTCTCATCGAATTCTCAACAAAGAGTACTTTCTCTCAGAGTACATGTACATATGTAGTCTCACGACTGGACAACGTCATATCTCATGAATACTGAATACTTTCAGTGATTATTTCTACATAGTATCACGAGATGGACGGCTCCTAGACAGCTTGCTCTGCCAGTATAGAGCGATAACGTCTTCAGGAACAAACAACGAGTTTACCCTGACTATATAAAGGATATGACTTACCGACAATCTTATATCGGGATAATTAATGCTCCTAGACAGCTTGCTCTGCTAGTATAGAGCCACAAAGTTAATTATTCCTAATTAAGATTAATTCTGTCGTGACATTCACTACTGAATTCCCAGAATAACCTATTATTGCTCCTATTCCATGGCTGAATCCACGACTGGTCCCATGGAATGGGAATAACAATTGCTCCTATTCCATGGTCGAATCTGCGATTGGTCCCATGGAATGGCAATAAATAATTGTTCTGATTCTATGATCGAATCCACGGCTTGATCTCATAGAATAGCAATAGCTATATTATCTCATTACTCCGATTTCATGATCGAATCCACAACTGGTCTCATAAATGGTAATAGATAAATTTTAATTACTCTGATTCTATGGTCGAATCTACGATCCCATGGAATGGTAATGCTCACTTTATTATTTTGAATTGGTAGTCGAATCCTCAGCTGATCCTATGAATTAATAATAAACATCTTATTACTCAGTTTTGTGAAATATTCTCCACTGAATTCCACAATTAGTAATAAATAATCAACAACCGGGAGTCTGAGCTACCTCTAAGTAAACCCCGATTCAAATGGTGAAAGTGTATTCAACGACGATACACTAACAGTCACCGCACGAACGAGTATTTCAAAATACAACGAAACGATGAACCTATGCAAAATAGGGAAGAAAATAATAAATAATTAAAAATATTGACCAAGGTGTTGGGAACACGGACACACGACCTACCGACCGTGTCGTGATCAGTTCCACGCCAGTTTTATATTTTAATATATTTTTATTATTTTCCGTGATTTGATGAAAATTCTCTCATCTGATCAAATTTCCTTCGTCTCGAGGAAACTCCTCGGTTTCATGGTACTTCCATAAATCCATAAAAAATAATATAAAATTAAGGAAAGGAGTATGGGGCGTGACCATTGGCCAAACGGCCGTGCCTTGGTCCCAGCCGGCCCCACACCTCACGGTTCCTTATTATTTTATTATTATTATTTCTCTAATTTCATGAAAAACTCCTTGATTTCATGGTATTTTTTGCACAAATCATCATATAATAATAAAATAAAATAAAATTATGAAAACTTGTGGCACCGGGCCACTAGCCGGTCCCACACGCCCTTTGCTTTATAATTTTATTATTTATTGATAGACACATTTTTGTGTCTAATTTGTCTCGATTCTATATATTGATAGTGCTCATTTTTGTACTTATTATGGTGTTTTATGTGTGTGTAGGTATTTTTGGCCAACAAACATTTTTGGAAAAATCGGCTCGAAAAGTTGCGCGGGGCACCCCCGGAGGACACTTTCTATTCAGACCCCTCAAATGGATAAGGGGTGACCAATTACTAAGGGGAATCCATTTCCAGGCAGCTGCTAAAGGGATACCAGCACAGGATAGGGGGAGGTCATCTTCTTCGTTTAAATTCAGAAAAAGGCGGGAAGAAATAACCAGCGAAGAACCAAACTTTCGATTGGATTTCGAAGATGTTTTAGTGAGATTCAATAACTGAAATTTGCTGGGCTGGACGTGATTCAACTAAAAGGGCCTGGTATGTGCGCTGGAATCAATCGAATTGGGATGGATAAGCCGGAAAAAGGAAACAAAGTTTGAGTTTTGCACGGAAACTTTGTGGAATTATTTTAGGAATTCCAGGGAGACTAAACGCGTGATATTGTTTCCTAAGGTAGTATTCTATCTAAGGAAGAGTTTAGGATGGTTTGGAAGTCTCAGAAACGATTAAGGAAGTCGGCAGAAGAGATTATTGTCATGGCTTGCACGAAAAGAAAAAGAGAGAATTAATCACTATTTTTAGGTTTCTGAGTAGTATAAAAGGTGTGTTTAAGTCCCAGGGAAAAAAACTAAGTTATTGGAGCAGTCGCAGAGGAGTTTGTAACACTACATAGGTGAATTGATCAAGTTGCAGGAAACCCGTATTTCTGCTGCTGCTGCTGAAGAACATCCGTTGCAAATAAGAACAACGTCTCAAATTTGTAACTCTGCTGCAGTAACTTCTTTGTAACAGTCAGTCATTCGTTTTGCGACTCCAATACACCGTTGCAAACATTCAGAGTTATAGTTTTTCATCTTTTAATCAACTTTTGAACCATAAACAAATATTTTGAGCAAGTGATTAATATGAGGAGCTAAACCCCATTGCTGAGGCGACGGAGGAAGCCATTTTTCCAATTATTATGTGGTAAATTCTATTTAATTTAATTTTCATTATTCTTTTATGATTATTTGCACTGAACTGAAATCGAATATATGATTTTGATTAAGTGGTTGTGTTCTCAATTGATGGGTCATGCTTAGGTTAAATCTTTTGATGGTCCATGCTTTCGATTTACAACTATTATTTTGGGAATCTACTTGTCTAGGAGAAAATATTAGAATCACTTTAAACGTAAAGAGTTGCATAAATATTGACTAGATTAAATCACATAAAAATTGGAGATTGGTGGAATCCAAAGTCTCAATGCTTTTTATAAACTTGAATACAATTTTTTTTTAAGTTTTCTATTTTAATTTGAGTCTAAAATTGAGTCTACATAATCCGAGTTGAACGAACTTTACTACCACTTAAAAACTACATCAATTTTTGGCGCCGCCGACGCGGATTTGTATTAGGTTTTAGATTTATTTTATTTCTTTTAGAATTTTTGTTCTCTTCTACGCCTTTGGTATTTTTTGATTCTTTTCAGATTTCGAGCAAAGCTACAAGGAAAGAAAAAGTGTTATAAAATGTAAGCATCGCCAAAGAAGGAAAGAAAAGAGGAATACGAAAGGAGTGAAGAAGAAGATTTTGTATATAGTTATTTTGGTTTATTTTTAGAAACTGTAAATAAGGTTTTATTTTTTGTAATTTTTATTTTTATTTTTGGACACTTTTTGGACTTTATTTTTGGACTGTGACATTATTATTTTTAAACCCTACGGAAGGGTTGGTTTAAATAAAAACTGTGTGCAGAGAAGGACGGTGATTACGATATCGCCTCGGCCCCTCGGGTTCGTACATGACATAGGAGTCGTGGCCCGAGTCGACTTCAGGGTTCTTCGCCCGTCTGGTACGGGAGGTAAGTTTTTCGAAACACCCGCGAATCCCCTGTTAGCGGGTTTACTGTATTCCTTCGTTTGCATATATGTCGAGGACTTGAAAACGGCTTCTTTAATTTCCTAGTAAAGGGCAAGGACTGGCCATACAAGATAAGGGTTCGGATTTCATCATCGTTCTCTTCTTGCCCGCCTTAGGAAAACGAAACCAAACGCGAACCTAAGCCTAAAATTTTGACTAGAATGAGACCGATAGGGTAACGAGCTTAATAGGAAAGTCGTTATAAAAATACTGGTTACTCTTTTGAGCATACTTCGAAGTTCATGATGGTTTCTGTGAGTTGAATGCGTGACAGCGCCGCCTTGTAACCGGTGAGGCCTTGGGTATCAAAGCTCTACTGAACTTCCCTCGCCTCTATTCAACTTACTTTGACTCGGATTGATTCCAGAGGGGTTTGCTCAGATTGTAACGAGTTCCTTTTCGAAAGAATAGAAGCTGGTCTAGAAACAATCTAAGTGGAACCATCATGCTTTTTGTTTGCTAGAAAATTAGGTTTGATTTGGTTGAGTCAGCCTTGTTTTGTGATTGCATAGAATCCCAAATATCCCGATAGTTCTAGCAATGGCAACTTTGAAAGCTTTGTTGAACCCAACTAGGACTACTCGTCCTTCTTGTATCAGGTTAGCCGAAACTGAAGCAAATTATGAACTTAGGTATGGGACCCTACAGATGCTCCCAATCTTTTTAGGGAAAGAAAATGAAAACCCATACTTCCATGTTAGGGATTTTGAGGAAATTTGTAGTACCTTAAAGATTAGAGACCTTGATGATGATGCTTTGAAACTTAGGTTATTTCCTTTTTCCCTGAAAGATAAAGCCAAATCGTGGCTATATAGCTTGGCTTCCGGTTCAATAGAAACATATGAACAACTTACATCTGCCTTTTTGAACAAGTTTTTCCCTAGGCACAAAACATCGTCTATTAGGACGCAAATCTGCATATTTTCTCAACAGGAGGGAGAATCGTTATATAGGTATTTGGAAAGGTTCAATGACTTATTAGCCCAATGTCCTCATCATGGTTTAGAAAAGGTTAGGCTAGTTAAAATCCTTTATGAGGGTTTAGATTATTCGATAACAACCATGGTTGAGTCTCTATGCACTGGTGGTTTTGAAAACCAAACTGTTGATGCGGCGATGGAATTTTTGAATGAAATCGCCGAAAAGACCCAGCAATGGGAATATTGTAGGGAACCCAAGAGAACAATTCTTCTAGGTAGAGGAAACGTTAATAGGGTAGAAGGAGGCTATGAATCAGATGCCAAAATTGCTGCTATAGAAAAAAGGTTAGAAGATTTAGAATTGGGTCACACTAGTGGTAGAGTAGAGCCTTTTTGGGAATGCCAGAATAATAAAGAGCAAGCCAATGCTCTCTATAATAACACTAGGTTTGATAACCGTCAGAATTTTGACCCATATTCAGAAACCTATAATCCTGGTTGGAAAACCATCCGAACCTTTCATGGTCTAAGGGCCAAGGTCAGTTTAGTAATTCTAATGTTCCCCCGGGTTTTGGCTATACTAAGAATACTTCAGGATCAACTCAGTTTCAGAATCAGTCTGACAAGAAAATCTTAAGTCTAGAGGAAACTCTCACCTCGTTTATTCAAAATACTGAAAATATGCGTCAATTGCTTTCACAAAGCATGGAAGCTAGTAATAGGATGGGACAAGAACATAATCAGGCCATTTCTGAATTGAAAGACCAGGTTAGTCTGATCAATGAGTCTCTAATAGAAAAAGGTAAGTTCCCTAGTCAACTGATACCCAACCCTAGAGGAGTTAATGAAGTAGGTGCAAAACCATTTAATCAAGTGAATTCTGTCACAACCCTTAGGAGTGGTAAAACGCTAGACAATAAGGTATCCATGCCTAATAGTGGACATACTGTAGATCCACCTTCTAGTTCCCAAGATGAGTCCCAGAAGAAGCCACTAACTGAAGAAACCGATAAAATTTCTAGTGATGCCAATGTAGTTCCCGACATGTCTCATTTTGTACCCAAAGCCCCATATCCACAGTTGTTAGCTCCAACAAAGAGAGAGTCGACTTTCAACGAAATACTAGAGATATTTAAGCAGGAAAACATTAACATCCCTTTATTAGAAGAAATTAGGCAAATGCCTGCTTATGCCAAGTTCCTTAAGGACCTTTGTACACGAAAGAGTAAGCTTAATGTCCATAAGAAAGCCTTTTTAGCTGGTCAGGTAAGTTCAATCCTTCTGAACCAAACAACCCCTAAGTATAAAGACCCTGGATTCCCCACCATATCTTGTGTGATTGGTAATTATTCAGTAGATAAGGCATTGCTTGACTTAGGATCTAGTGTGAACTTACTCCCTTATCATGTATACAACCAGCTAGGTCTTGGTAAGTTGAAACCGACTAAAATGACATTGCAATTAGCTGATAGGTCTGTAAAAATACCTCGTGGTGTCATAGATGATGTTCTGATTGAGGTTGATAAATTTATTTATCCAGTAGATTTCGTTGTTCTAGATACTCAGCCTGTTCAGGATCCTAGTGCTCAAATACCGGTGATTTTAGGTCGCCCATTTTTAGCCACAGCTAACGCTGTCATCAACTGTAGGATCGGACTTATGAACATATCCTTTGGTAATATGACCACTGAACTAAATGTCTTTAATGTTAATAGACAACCTTCCGATGATTTAGAAGAAGTGAATATGATTAGCACTTTAGTTCAGGATCTAACTCAGGATAATTGGGACGACACTTTATTTGGTGATTCCTTAGATGAACTTGATGAGAAAATTCTCTTAAGTCAGTAAGGTGACCAAACTTTTGTACTAGAAGAAGCTCTTGAGTACTTTAAAGACTCTACGGACCCTGAGATTCAAGCCATAGTGCTAGGCCTTACGGAGAGTAGTGTTGACCCTAAGTTTGGGGGTAATGAACTAGAATAAGCTCTTGAGTATTTTAAAGACTCTGAGGATCCAGAAATTCGAGCAATAGTTAGAGGTTTGTCCGAGAATACTGACTACCCTAAGTTTGGGGGTAGTAATGGTCAATTATCTCCATTCTAAGTCCCTAACTTGGGGTATTACTTGAGTCACTTCCGACTCCGCAACCGGATCCTCCTGATATTGTCCAGGAGGAAATTCTAAAGACTTGTTGTTCGAATGAGTCAATTTGTCAAGACACTCAAATGAAGCCCAAATGGGCACAACAGAAAAACCCAGTTGTCTTGCAGGAAACCTTGGATGAGGATGTGCTATGTCTGTTCATTTTTCTGATTTGGTGCAGTTGTCTGATAATTGTGGCAATTTTATTTACTTTTTTTGACCCAAAGTTGTTTCGACTATTGATATATGATTTGAAAGGTAATTAGCCATTTTGTGGTATTTGACGTCTGGCTGAAGACTTTAAATTTAGCACTTTTTGGGAGGTAACCCAATCTCATGCAACATGGTAATATCTTTCCTTATCTCTTTTTCTTCAAATGGTAACAGTTTCTCCTTGTTCATGCTTTTAATTTTATCTTTAGAACATTGAGGACAATGTTAGATTTAAGTTTGGGGGTATGGGAGAAACTTTTTAGTTGCAGTATGAATAAATAAACTCCAGAACCTAGAAATTTATGCCTATTGAGGATTGCACTAACTAATCTAAGTGGATGGAAGCATTTTGATCGTAGGAGTTGAGGAACCAATATGATTAGATGGAAACATCTAGAAGAGTCTATTCATAAAAGCACAGAGCTCAGGTGTTAGAAATAACATGATAGTTTCACCATATCTCGTTGAGTCATTTTCACTTCTATTTTTATTTTGTTTTTAAACCATGTTTCTCTAAGTGATAGGTGGGGCCCACGATTCAAGTTGTTACCAATGCTAGGGTGAATTAGAGTGATTGAGTTACAAAGAAAAAAAAAAAGACCAGACCAGACCATTTATCCTATTTTTCCTTGAATTCATCAAATTCCTTGATTTTATGGTATTTCTCTCAAATTAGGAAAAATTCCCTCAAATCTTCAAAAATACCTAAAAAATATTAAAAAATTATGAAAAACTCGTGGGACCGGGCCATAGCCGTCCGTCCATGCCTCCATGGTCCCACACGCCCGTGTTTTTATAATTTTAATATTTTGATTCCATGAACTCATGAAAATTCCTTCAATTCATGGAAACTCCCTAAATTCATCAAATTTCTCAAAATTCATGAATTTTTCATAAAATCATCAAAATATTATAAAATTAAGGAAAAGGCGCCATGGGACCGTGGTCACGACCGGACGACCATGCCTTGACCACGGCGGTCCCACGCCTCCTCATTCCTTATTTTATAATTATTTTTCATCATCTCATGGTGTTTTCCTCAGTTTCGTCGAAACCCTAATTTTGGCATATTTTCTCGGATGCTCAATTGCACGCCAGAAAATATCAAAATTCTCAGGACTGAGACGTGGATGCCTTTGGGACACGATCAAGCTATATTGACCGACCAAGACTGGCTCTTTGGCCCACGGAAGCCGATCCCATCAATTTTCACAGTTTTGACCTAATTTGCACAATTGCTCGTATTGGGTCCAAAAATCTTCCAAACACTTTGGATTTTCATGAAGTGATCGTCAGGCGGTCATGTGACAACCCAGGGCCGGTTTCGTGACCCCATGATCGGTCCCTCACTCCGTCATAACTAATTAGATTTCTCACCTAAGGCTCAGACGAGCATTTTCGAATAAATGATTAAACCAGCATTTAATCATTCTTTCACCAACAAATCGTCAACTCTTCAGGAGTTCTTTTTATTTACTCACGCGAGCATATGGACACTACATGGTTGATCCACGGTCCCATCTAGTCACTCCCTCCTTCGTCCCATGGTTAAAATTCTGACGAACCATGAATTGATCATCCATTGATCAAATTAGGGTTTCTGAATCCAAGGATCATCATTCCAGATTCCAACCTTAATAATTTTACGACGACCTCATGGTCATTAATCTTATTAATTATGCTCGGTTCAACAACTAGTACTTTAATTAATATTTTGGTCACGCTGCCAATAATCCATCAGATGAGCAACACTTGCTCAGACGATCAAATATTCAACAATTCATCACATGAGCAACACTTTCTCAGATGATAAATATTTGCTCAAACCAAGGAATATTGGTTCAACAATCAATATTCAACGATCCATCGAATGAGCAATACTTGCTCACTTCATCGTAAGAACTATACCTTCGTCTCATGACATGTTCAATTCATGAGTTTCAGAACATCATGTTCAACTCAGCAACTACATGGACTCATCGTCCCATCAAACCACGAAGTTATCAATTGACTAACAAACCACGAGACGTCAATCGTGTCACTTTGGGGGATATCACTTAGGGTTTTGGTCTGGCAGTCTACGACACGTGTGTTCAAACACACGATGGAAGGTGAGAAAGTCGTGCAATCAGTTGAAGGAATTCACGAGGTAGTGGGTGGAAAATCTACCAAGTCTCCACACGTTGAGCAACTGGTTTCAAACACGATCTCCACTTCCCCACTCCTTGATTCCATTAACTGTCACACTTCATGGGATCATGGTGTCTACAATTCCAACAATATAAATAAGTCTCTGAATCATGATTGAATCATCATCATCAGTATCATCAATCTCACGTCAAGCTGACAACACGAGATCACCAACTCATCAATTGAGAAACTACTCTCAATTGAGCAATTTGAATCATTCAGAGCTTATCATATTCAGAATTCACTCACCCACAATCTTTGATTACCATTGATTCCACACATTTCTCAGCTTCCCTCCTACAGATCAACCCATCCTCTCTTGTGACCGAATTTACTCTGGAACGGTCATTGTCTTGATTTAGGTCGGAGTACTACATATTGATCTCTCGAATTCAAAGCACCCCCTTTGCAGCGGTGCATCTGTGTGAGGTTTAACATTTCGCTCGGTTCGAGGAGTCTCCTCCGTACGGTCGTCTCCTCAATTCCTTAAAAACCAGCAAGTCGTTTTCCCCATCTACAGATTGGCGACCACAGTGGGAGATCATTCTCTCGGTTGCAATCTCACAATATCACAAAGATGGTTGATCTTAGTTACGGTTCAGTTACCAATCCGGGTTCAACACCCGACTCTCGCATTGCAATTTCCTGTGATACTGCAATCGCAAGTACTACTCCTCTCAACATTGCAGGCTTCAGTGGTACCGCTAATACCACTCCTCCAACCAGCAATGTCATGCCACATGTTACTACTACTCCTCCAAGTACTGGTGATCCAGTGATCACCCCTGCAAGTGACAACACTGGCGCCATCAACAATCTACTCTTCGGTCGGTCTCCTGAAAAAACCAGAGGAAATCAGCCTACCATAGTTGATCTCACGAAGGTTCAGACTGACGTGGCTGCAACACAGAAGCAGTTGTGTGTTTATATTAAAACTCTCACAGACAAGCTTGCGTCTGAACGAACTCAGCCTCAGCGCGAGAAAGGAAAAGCTAAAGATACATCTTCAACCGCTGATCCTGAAATCTCTCCAATCCATGTTGTACATGATGAAGAATTCCGCAAAGCTACAGATGAATCTCCAGCAACGGAACCTGCAAGTTTCATCACTCGTGAAGATATGGAGTGCTTTTTTGAGGATCGATGAAAAGAAAAGACATCATCTGTCCATCGTCACCAACCTCCATACCGCCATACAGAGGATTCCTCTTTCAAAAGGTTATACCGCTCCAACATTCATTCTTTATGATGGAACATGCAATACTCAAAAACATATTTCTCGGTTTCTGGAATTATTGGGCGAACACGAGCACAACCATGTCGTCCGTCTGGAGAAATTTTCAAAATCCTTGAAAGGCAGAGCATACACCTGGTACAACAACATCGCATCGTGAAGTATCACCGATTGGGGAGAGATGATTAATGCTTTATACAGAAAATACTTCTTCGTGTCAGAGCAAGTCACTCTCTCTGATCTAGGAAGGATTTTTCGAAGGAGCAGCGAACATCCTGATGATTATGTGAAAAGGTTCAGAATTCAAGCCTTGGACTGCCACGACCCAAACGTCACATAGCAACAACTTGTAGACTTGTGCGTCAATAAAATGATCCCGATCTACAGAGCCTTACTGGAAAACCTCCGATTCCACACTTTCTCAGAACTTCTTGAAGCAGCCAAAACGATCAGCGACTACTACACCTGCTTTACTGAGCAAAGTCTACAAGGTCGGGGAACCTCGGAGCAGCCGACGCCTGATCAACAAACAGTACGATGTCCAACCTTCCATGAACGTTGTTGCTCAAGGAAGAAAAAGGAAAGCTTATGGTCAAACATGCGACATCCAACACCTCTTCCTACAAAAGCATCACGGAAGGATAACCAATCTTACACAGACCTCGACCTGGCATCAACGAACGGAAAAATGATAGGATAGACTAAACTTCTCATAAAGGAGTGATCGAGTTACTGGAAGTCTGGGTTCAAGACGGTGCAATCAAACTGTTGCTCATCATAGAGAGACAACATGAAGAATCCAAGGTACTGTCACCTTCATAGATTTATCAATCATTCGACAAGTAACTGCAATATTTTGAAGCACGTCACTAAAAAGAGAAGGTTGATCCATAATAGATTCAACTGGGCACTGGAGGAGTACACAAGAATCCTCTCCCAATCATAACCTTTACACTCTCTGAACAACCTATCAAAGAGGCAGTTCAATCCTTGGTCGAACGTGAATTGCTCTATTTGTCGAAGGCACAAAAGAGAGACATGTTCACAGCACTGAACCACATCGTGTCAAGAAGTCCATTCCGAAATACTTCTTGAGCCTCCATCCACAAACCAAGAGATGTACGACTGGGGACTGCTTACCACAGTCGAAGAAACGAATTTGGAAGAACGTTGATCGATGCCGGCACCGCCATCAACATCATTCCACTGAAAACCTCAGAGCCGCAGGCATCAGTCGACAAGAAGCTACTCATGCTCCCATCTCAATCAGAGACCTTGAAGGAGCGCTCGGAATACTTATGGCTACATCACTCTCAAAGTGAACATAAGTTCAACACTGGACAGAAATCAAGTTTCACATAATCAGGAAGATCCAGGATATGACATGTCCTTCAGACGAGCTTGGATCCACGCTGAAAATATGGGTACTTACAGAGCGCCTTTGGTTACACGTCTCTCCAACGAAGAAAGTTCTGATCCAGAAGATTTGATGGACATTCTATCATCAGAGTACTTGTAGGAATTTCAAACTTTGACGAGGTTGAAGAAAAAACCTACAAAAGATGCATATACATCCATTAAGATGTTCCGCACTCAAGCAAGTCTCATCCCATGTCTATGTCATTTATTTTCTCACATGCTATCCTAGCATGGGGACTCAATTCTGCTAGCAACTCTGCAATACGTTATGAATGGTAGCTTCACCACATTAGTATTTTACCAAGTGGTTGAATCTGACGCTCCTCCGAATCAAGCACTGAAACATTCATTACCGAGATGATGTCCAAACATGGCAAAGAACACATTGGGCGTTTCTCCTGCTAGTCCATGTGTTCCACAAAATCAGAAAGCTCTAATGTCTGCACAAGTGTCGAATCCCACTACTGCAATGAAAGGGATGCTGAATCAACAGAAGATACTCCAGGGCCGAGACGATCAAACCCCTAATATATTCGATACTTAAGGAATATACGCTTCAACACTCAAGCATCTAAAAAAGCTATCAAATTGTACTCCCAATCAAAGAGTACAGCTTCAACACAAGTATCTCGATGATGATACATTGATTCAACACCAGCACAATCAAAGTGTAACTAAACAACAAGTCTTCATTATCCCATGATAAGACTTCTGAAGCATATGCAACATCATTCATACATGGATGGCACTAACTCCTTCAATATATACTGGCCAACCTGAGGTGATTCCGTGAAACTTCATCAACGGGTTTTCTCTACATCACAAGCCCCTGCATGATTGAGGAACTTTCTCTCTTCACCAATCACATCCAGTATGAAAACTGTTGATGCTATCTACCGCAACAATGTTGACTCACTGACAAAGCCAGAGCGTGGTAAAGTTATGATTTCAGGAGCATTCAGGTTGAACTCTCAGTACACCTTCATCTTACGGACGCTCAACTCATCAACTAGTTCATGAATGTAAAAGGCTCACTGGATGAAGGAGCAAAGTTTATATCTATAATCATGGTTCTAGCCTTTTCGGTCTTTGGAGCAACTTCAACCATGGTATCAACATCAAAAATAATCTCTAGAGGAACACCATCCATGATCTCAGCATCGACAAGGATCTCTGGAGCGTAATCATTCATGGTTTCAGCACCAACAACGGTCTCAAGAGAAACATCCTCAGGGCTTCATCATCTAATCATTCTCTGAAGTGTTACACATGAAGCGGACTTCTCTAAGACCAATGATTAATATCAAGATGCGCGGACCTGATAACATGCTCACATGAAAGTCTTCCCAAAGCTGGCACGACTGGTGGGTATAATCCAAAGTCTTCTACAAGATGTTCTCATCACCTCTATAAATAAGATACAACACACTCCAGGACATGGGTTTGAAAAAACGTACTAATGGGTGACGAATGGGACAATGCTTCCTCAACGAAAGATGTTCGTCTATGTCTCTTCTACAACATACCAAAAGGGCGCATCAATCGGACATACGAGCTGAAAGATACAACATTTACTGTCAGGTATATGAAATCCGAAAATTTGCACAGGATTACAAGTTATGAAAGTGCATACTTTATTTATTGCCATAGACATCTCCAAACTTAAGCATTCTGGTTGCATATGATTCCCCCGTCTCTTAGCTTCGAAAGTTGGGGTCAATCGTCATATTCCGACGTCTTATGAGGTTCCTACAGCTTCCTGAGCGTACAACATGCAAACAACAATTTTTAGACGGGATTCATAACTTCCACAGTCGATTGGTGTCCACCAGGTCCTTCCTCTAAATCCTTCATCAAGGTACCTCCAACTTCGACCACCTAGGTCTTTACATCAATTTTTCTACCTGGGTCCTCTATCTAGGTCTCACCAGAAGAAGGGAAAACGAAAGGGAGAGAAACAAAATACTGGGGACTGACGGTCCACTTGTCAAGACGATCGATTTCACAATCCAAAACCGATCAAGAAATCAAGACCAGAATAAAACCTCACATCTCTCAGAAGTCCAAGGTTCAAGATATCATGGAAAGAAAACTAAAGAAAGTCAGCAAAATAAGATTTCTGCTTTTCTTCATCCATCTTCTTCAACACGGCATCACTGGTGGTGAAAGAAGTGTCACCTTCCACCGCTTTTCTTATAGCATCAATCTTTTGACGAAGCCACTTCAGATTGAAGCCAAGTTCTTCAGATTTATTCAAGTTGTACTCCCAATCAAAGAGTACATCCCGGGTGACAGTATTTCCAGTTGTGATGCGGATATCATTTATAACACGCAATATGGCTTCTACTTGCCTCATCAAGAAATAACTATGCTCCGGATCCTTGGTAACGACGATGTGCCCATACATCTTCCACGGTTTCTCGTACAAGCCTGCATATCCAATGGGAACGCTGAATCCGCCAACTAGTTCATGATACGGGAGTGAAGCATCGAACGGAGTATCAAAAGCAACTCCTGCACTTGGATATTCATGCACCACTATACAGTTCTCAATTACTGGAGCAGCCTCCAGGGCAACAGTTTCTTCAGTATTCTCTACTGGTGTTTCGGTTTCTTCTATCACTGAAGCAGCAACAATCTGAGTTTCCAAGACTTCAATGACAACCTTCTCATGGACTTCAAGTGCAGATATGGTTGTCTTCATCAATAACGCCAGAGAATTTTGAGTTATCCTCATTGGTTTCAATATCCTCAACTTCGGTATTTGGCACCTAATACGAAGATTACATGAGGATTAGAGTCATTTAAGATTGAAACTAAATGAGATCATAAAATACATCATACAAGCAATCCAACATTATCAAGATTAATCATTATACACTCAAGGCACGAGCAAATAGCATGAAAGTCATGAAAATACGTTTTACGGTAACCTCGTCTGAAGAAACTGTACTCTTCCCTGTACTAAAATACGAACTTGGAGAAATCTACGAGTAATATGAAGATGGGTTATATACCATTCTCTTCGTATGGATGTCCTCTACAACGTCTCAAAATTTCATGACAATCCTATGAACGAGCAAAGAGATGTGGCTAAAACATGGAGCAACATGCCATCTGAAAAAGTTCTGAAGGTCTCCTGGAAGTTTACTATTTCGCCTTTTTCAGGCCCTAAACATGCTCAAACTTCAAAGAGCTTCTTTGGAAAAGCTTGGAAATTTCCTGGGATTGAAGATACATATGCAAACCGCGAAAATCCGACTTCGAACGAAGATTCTACAGCGTTTCTAGTAAAATATGAAGTCTGAAATTTTCTGGTGACGTATTTCGGCAAAGTTATCCATAAATTCACATGGATTTTCATTCATTTACGAATCAGCGATATCATACTTCTTTGAAGAAATTACAGGAGATATACTTACTAAGGGAGTCTCTAAATCATTTGAAGGCTCGACGATGCCAGAATCTCCGTTGACAACACCGCTATCTCCATTCGGTTCGGGATTTCGGGAATTCTCCATATTCCCATCTCCCAAAGAAGAGTGCGCTTCATCAACATGATTCTTATCTACAATAATTTCTTCCTGGATTCATCAACAAAAATTATTATTATTTCATTCAAGGAGATGTCGCGATCACCTGCACGAAAGAGATATTTACATCGACTTCTTCATCAGTACTGGATTCCTGAATTGTACGCCTGGGAACAAGTTGAAGACCGTCAATCGATGGAAAAAAGGTCTGAAAAGAAATAACAAAACCTTGGTCTCGTGATCCTAATTGCACGGGCAGGAAAAAGTCATGACACAAGGAGCTAACAACTCACCAAAGAAATGGCTAAGGACTGCACGTCATTTGCTAACATCCTGTAGTCCTTACTTCTGGGTGCTCCGCCCCGAAGACTTTCTTCCATTTCCGAGGAGTCTACATTGATCTGAAACCTCAATACATGATCATCTTGTGGTATAGTTGATGAAATAACCAGGAGTACAACTCAGTATGAAGGATCTCTCACCATCACTCAGAGGTCCCAGAAGTACCATTTCTTGAAGTTACACCCGCGGAGATGTCATCCCTGGAAACATCGTATTTGAAAGTGTCATCATGGGAGTCAGTCATTCTTGTAAAGTGGTTGTGACAGATGCATAACATTCAGCGCATCATTTATACAAAGCGCAGGATTCAGCAAAACAACGAATCATGGAATAAAGATGCCACATCAACGTCTGCAAAAATGGTAACTTTCAACTCTTACCTGTTTACGATTCCACTAACAGTACATGAGTTAATACTTCAAATTTTTCTCGTTCCTTCAAAACCTGCTAAGACGAGCAAAATTCTGACATGATTTTCACAAAACCGTGAACAACCCACGTAAATTTTACAATGTGAACATTCACTGGTTTCTCAAAATATGGACAGATGTCCATTCTACGATTGTGAAAACTCACATATAGACATTCTTTCACCATGTATGGTTGTCTACTTTCAATAATTGTTCAAAATCAAAACATTGATTTTACAAAATATATTTTAACGTGAAACTCACGTAAATTTGAAAAATATATCTATATATGTTAGTGCATCGTCGCACGAGCATCTGTCTTTGAAGCGAGAGTATATTTTCAAAGATTTCCGAAAGCTCGAAGATAAAAAATTTCATGAAGGCTCATAAACAAAATTTTATTACTACCAGACGCACGTCTATCAAAAAAAAAACTTTTCTCTCGTACGAGCATCCACCTTTGAAACGAGAGTTTATTCCACTTTGTGAAATCTCACATATTTAAAATATAAAATTCCGGATTTTCGTGAAAGATCATAGACGAATTTTATATCATTAGACTCAGGTCTATTTTGTTTGTTCCTTAAACTAACGAACGAACGAGCGTCTATTCATAAAACAAGGATTTGTTTTCATGGGCCCGTCCCGCGAATCTTGACCAACCACGGACTTGTCGTCCAAACCAGCGGTTCAACACCAATTTATTCTCATCAAACGACACTCCAATCATGACATTGAAGCCTTCATCGATTCGTGGTTTGCTCATGCTCTCTAAATCCGGTAACGTCTCAACTTACGACTAAGTTCAATTACTGGTATTATTATTTATGGCCGGAAAATCACCATTTAATGCTGACTGGGGAACATTGCTTTCCTCAGTAAGCAGGGGACTTAATGTAGATGGTGGATTTTCGACAAGGGCTAAAATCGTAAACTCATAATTATACGAAGCTCTGATCCAGCAATCAGACGTGAGTATCGAGACACGGGTCTCTCATCGAATTCTCAACAGAGAGTACTTTCTCTCAGAGTACATGTACATATGTAGTCTCACGACTGGACAACGGCATATCTCATGAATACTGAATACTTTCAGTGATTATTTCTATATAGTATCACGAGATGGACGGCTCCTAGACAGCTTGCTATGCTAGTATAGAGCGATAGCGTCTTCAGGAACAAACAACGAGTTTACCCTGACTATATAAAGGATATGAATTACCGACAAGCTCATATCGGGATAATTAATGCTCCTAGACAACCTACTCTGCTAGTATAGAGCCACAAAGTTAATTATTCCTAATTAAGATTAATTCTGTCGTGACATTCACTACTGAATTCCCAGAATAATCTATTATTGCTCCTATTCCATGGTCAAATCCACGACTGGTCCCATCGAATGGCAATAACAATTGATCCTATTCCATGGTCGAATCTGCGACTGGTCCCATAGAATGGCAATAAATAATTGTTCTGATTCTATGATCGAATCCACGGCTTGATCTCATAGAATAGCAATAACTATATTATCTCATTACTCCGATTTCATGATTGAATCCACTATTGGTCTCATAAATGGTAATAGATAAATCTTAATTACTCCGATTCTATGGTCGAATCTACGATACCATGGAATGGTAATGCTCACTTTATTATTCTGAATTCGTAGTCGAATCCTCAACTGATCCTATGAATTAATAATAAACATCTTATTACTTAGTTTTGTGAATTATTCTCCACTGAATTCCACAATTAGTAATAAATAATCAACAACCGGGCGTCTGAGCTACCTCTAAGTAAGCCCCGATTCAAATGGTGAAAGTGTATTCAACGACGATACACTAACAGTCACCGCACGAACGAGTATTTCAAAATACAACGAAACGATGAACCTATGCAAAATAGGGAGGAAAATAATAAATAATTAAAAATATTGACCAAGGTGCTGGGAACACGGACACACGACCTACCGATCGTGTCGTGATCAGTTCCACGCCAGTTTTATATTTTAATACATTTTTATTATTTTCCGTGATTTGATGAAAATTTTCTCATCTGATCAAATTTCCTTCGTCTCGAGGAAACTCCTCGGTTTCATGGTACTTCCATAAATCCATAAAAAATAATATAAAATTAAGGAAAGGAGTGTGGGGCGTGACCATTGCCCAACCGGCCATGCCTTGGTCCCAACAGGCCCCACACCTCACGGTTCCTTATTATTTTATTATTATTATTATTATTATTATTATTATTTCTCTAATTTCATGAAAAACTCCTTGATTTCATGGTATTTTTTGCACAAATCATCATATAATAATAAATTAAATAAAATTATGAAAACTTGTGGCACCAGGCCACTAGCTGACCGGCCATGCCCTAGCCGGTCCCACACGCCCTTTGCTTTATTATTTTATTATTATTTATCCTATTTTTCCTTGAATTCATCAAATTCTTTGATTTTATGGTATTTCTCTCAAATTAGGAAAAATTCCCTCAAATCTTCAAAAATACCTGAAAAATATTAAAAAATTATGAAAAACTCGTGGGACCGGGCCATAGCCGGCTGGCCATGCCTCCATGGTCCCACACGCCCGTGTTTTTATTATTTTAATATTTTGCTTCCATGAACTCATGAAAACTCCTTCAATTCATGGAAACTCCCTAAATTCATCAAATTTTTCAAAATTCATGAATTTTTCATAAAATCTTCAAAATATTATAAAATTAAGGAAAAGGCACCACGGGACCGTGATCACGACCGACCGACCATGCCTTGAACACGGCGGTCCCATGCCTCCTCATTCCTTATTTTATAATTATTTTTCATCATCTCATGGTGTTTTCCTCAGTTTCGTCGAAACCCTAATTTTAGCATATTTTCTCGAATGGATGTTCAATTGCACGCCAGAAAATATCAAAATTCTCAGGACTGAGACGCGGACGCCTTGGGGACACGACCAAGCTATCTTGACCGACCAAGATTTGCTCTTTGTCTCAAGGAAGCTGATCCCATCAATTTTCACAGTTTTGACCTAATTTGCACAATTGCTCGTATTAGGTCCAAAACTCTTCCAAACACTTTGGATTTTCATGAAGTGATCGTCAGGCGGTCACGTGCCTACCCAGGGCCGGTTTCATGTCCCCATGGTCGGTCCCTCACTTCGTCATAATTAATTAGGTTTTCTCACCTAAGGCTCAGACGAGCATTTTCGAATAAATGATTAAACCAGCATTTAATCATTCTTTCACCAACAAATCGTCAAATCTTCAGAAGTTCTTTGTATTTGCTCACGTGAGCATATGGACACTACATGGTTGATCCACGGTCCCATGTAGTCATTCCCTCCTTCGTCCCATGGTTAAAATTCTGACGAACCATGAATTGATCATCAATTGATCAAATTAGGGTTTCTGAATCCAAGGATCATCATTCCAGATTCCAACCTTAATAATTTTACGACGACCTCATGGTCATTAATCTTATTAATTATGCTCGGTTCAACAACCAGTACTTTAATTAATATTTTGGTCACGCTGATAATAATCCATCAGATGAGCAATACTTGCTCAGACGATCAAATATTCAACAATTCATCACATGAGCAACACTTTCTCAGATGATAAATATTTTCTCAAACCAAGGAATATTGGTTCAACAGTCAATATTCAACGGTCCATCGAATGAGCAATACTTGCTCACTTCATCGTAAGAACTATACCTCCGTCTCATGACATGTTCAATTCATGAGTTTCAGAACATCATGTTCAACTTAGAAACTACATGGACTCATCGTCCCATCAAACCACGAAGTCATCAATTGACTAACAAACCACAAGACGTCAATCGTGTCACTTTGGGGGATATCACTTAGGGTTTTGGTCTGGCGGTCTACGGCACGTGTGTTCAAACACACGATGGAATGTGAGAAATTCGTGCAATCATTTGAAGGAATTCATGAGGTAGTGGGTGGAAAATCGACCAAGTCTCCACACATTGAGCAACTGGTTTCAAGCACGATCTCCACTTCCCCAGTCCTTGATTCCATCAACTGTCACACTTCATGGGATCATGGTGTCTACAATTCCAACAATATAAATAAGTCTCTGAATCATGATTGAATCAGCATCATCAGTATCATCAATCTCACGTCAAACTGACAACACGAGATCACCAACTCATCAATTGAGAAACTACTCTCAATTGAGCAATTTCAATCATTCAGAGCTTATCATATTCAGAATTCACATACCCACAATCTTTGATTACCATTGATTCCACATATTTCTCAGCTTCCCTCCTACAGATCAACCCATCCTCTCTTGTGACCGAATTTACTCTGGAACGGTCATTGTCTTGATTTAGGCCGGAGTACTACAGATTGATCTCTCGAATTCAAAGAACCCCCTTTGCAGCGGTGCATCTGTGTGAGGTTTAACATTTCTCTCGGTTCGAGGAGTCTCCTCCGTACGGTCGTCTCCTCAATTCTTTAAAAACCAGCAAGTCGTTTTTCCCCATCTACAGAAACATCTCTTTTTTAAGGATTAACGGAGTAAGTCACGAATTAAGCGTCTTAAAATAGCTGCATGCATAGCTACCTTCGAGTGATCGTTTGGAGGCTGCGCAGGCAAGCCCTCCCTTGGCCGATCACATGATGTGGTAGAGTGACGGATGGTGATCACCACGACAACTTACTGGCCATTTAACTCCTGACCAGGGCTGTATAACCAAGCAGGTAGAGTTGGACGGACGAGATGATATATGACGCTTATCTTCGACCGTTGATGGAATTTAGGGTTTTGAAAAGGTGCGCAAGCATGAATCTTTAGCTTGGTCGAAACCAAGCATGGGAGGTGTTTTTGGCAGGACCGGTTGGGCATGCCTGTAGACGGCATACCGGTGTACATGTTCATACCTCACTGTCCCATGAAGATGCGATCTAGGCCACTCAATTTGACCGGTAAAGAGGAGTGGTTGAGATCGATTTTCGACAGAAATCTTTTGCTGCAAAGGATTCCTAAAGGGGCGCGGCATGCCACCTTCAAGGCGCGCGAATCGAGGCATCCGACCATGGTTTGTCTTGGTCGGTCGTGCATGGATATAGATGGGCCCACAATGATCATGTTGATACTCTCCAGGCCTTCTTACTCTATTCCTGGACCCTTCATCCAAGCTGGCGAAAACGGACGCTCGTGATCGATTTGCGACACATACATGTCGCAAACCTTAATCAAGCTTTTTGGCCGTTCGCGCGCATGCATGTTCGGCCGGCAGAAACTATGAGCTACACTCCTCATCCGGGGAGGTCGAACATGTGGGCCCCTTGTTGGGCCGGCGGTGAGTGTGGTGGTATATGTCCGACCAACCCAGACTTGATCTAAGCCATCCAACCATGCCGATGAAGTTGGATGGTCGTGATCGATTTAAGTCTCTAGTGCACTTTTCCTACGACCCTTGATTCTTCACGCTGACCCAACTTCGGACACGCATACGTTGCAATGTGGCTAGGTCAGGGAAAAGTCGTCGACACAGGAGCGAAGGGGACCCGCCGGTGTGTACCACGGCAGATGTCCGACCGGCTTTGGAATAATCGTCACCGTCCAACCGCGTCGGCAATGTTGGACGGTCGTGACATGTTTAAGTCTGCCTTGGACGGTTTTTGTCGCATAATTTCTTTTTTAGCTGCTCCACACCAGCTTGTTCATCCAACTCTGGGCTGGTGTTTGGTGGCTATATGAAGGGCGTGATGTGCACCTGACCGTCCAGGGAATAAACGGGTCCGCTGGTGGTCACTGCGGTGGTAGCCTGCTCCTGCTGTGGATCGTCTAGGCTGGTTAAATCATGCGGCCAACTTGCGTGGTCGTGATTGTTTCTGATACTGATATGGACAGCCCAAGTTCAAATATGCTCAATCGGGCTAGTATAAGACACCGAGAGATGTATGCTCAATCGGGCTAGTATAACACACCAAGAGGTGTAGCATGTACGGGTATTTCGTGCATGCCTCACTATTAACACTTGGAGATTCGTGTTACTCTGCTGAGAGCAACACTCAGTCGTCATGCCGCACTAATAATGAGAGTTCTACGGGGACAACACAGGAAACACAAGGCTAGTCATGCATTAATTAATAATGCTGTAAATTCACAGGGTATATGGGATTGTTGCTACATGCTCCAACCTGGATGAATTTTGTGTATTTAATTCACAGAATACTGGGATTATTGCCACATGCTCCATTCTAGGTGAATTAGTAAAGTGAAGAAGTATTCATCACTTATCAGTGGCTTTATCCTTTGCAAGATGTCAGCGCATAAATTTGGTTTTATAATTTTAGCCCTGAAATAAAATCCACCATCAATATTAAGTCCCCTGCCCAGCATGCAATGGTTACACTATTGTGGGGTAGGCATTAGATGGTGACAAATAAAGATAAAAGTTTGAGACAAAGTTTGATGTTACCAAGAGAGACGAGTCGTCCTGTCCTCGGAGCATGTCACGTTAAAGAGGCGTCCAGGCGAGCGTTCCCCTAGCATGATGTCGGTCTTGCCTGCTTCGATCGACCTTGCTATGCCTGCTTGATAGGCTTGTGGGCCCGCCTACTTCGCTCAACCGTGGGACTCATCATGCGCCTGCTTGATCGAACGTGGGCTTGCTGTGCCTGCTTCAATTAAACGTGGGTCCACTGCGTGCCTGCTTCGGTCGAACGTGGGACCCGATGTGAGCATGCTTACTTCGAATGTGGGACCCGATGTGAGCATGCTTGCTTCGAACATGGGAAGTTGTGTATGCTTCGATCAAACACGGGTCCACCATGTACATGTTTCAAGCGTCGGCTCTGTCATGTGCCTGATTTGCCCGTACGGTTGATGTGCTTGCTCAAGTGTCATCCTTCCTACTTCGACCAAACACCGACCCTGCTATCTTGGCTAGACACCGGTCTTGCTGCCTTGACCAAACTCCGGACTTGCTGCCTGCTTCGCTCGAACGTGGCACCCACCGCGTGTTTGCTTTGCTCAAAAATGAACCTTATGTGCTCAAATGCGAATGTGGGTCATGCAGAGAGCGTTGAAGCAGCTTCTGAAGCGAGCAGGTCCCGGAGAGCGTTGAAGCAACTTCTGAAGAGAACGTGAAGGCGGCTCCTGGAGAGAGCATTGAAGCAGGATTCTTAAGCAAACATGGATGTGGCTCCTTCAGTTTGGTTTTTCCTTTACATGTTTATAGATTGACCATGTCTTATGTTGAATAAGTCCTTGATTGATAGTGAAGGAATCTCGTGCTGAGCCTCAGTCCCCAAGCATGACTTATATGGTTCTATCTCTGTCCGTAGTGGTTGTTGTTATGGTGAAGCTCGGGCACTGGAGATTCGTGTTACTCTGCTGAGAGCAACACTCAGTCATCATGCCGCACTAATAATGAGAGTTCTGCGGGAACAACACAGGAAATACAAGGCTAGTCATGCATTAATTAATAATGCTGTAAATTCACAGGGTATATTGGATTGTTGCTACATGCTCCAACCTGGATGAATTTTGTGTATTTAATTCGCAGAATACTGGGATTGTTGCCACATGATCCATTCTAGGTGAATTAGTAAAGTGAAGAAGTATTCATCACTTATCAGTGGCTTTATCCTTTGCAAGATGTCAGCGCATAAATTTGGTTTTACAATTTTAGCCCTGAACTAAAATCCACCATCAACAATGTGGAGACTATCTATTCTTCTCTACTTCTTGAGACGTAAGTCGTATGCTATATATATACTAGATCATACACACTTGACATTTCGAGCTGAGTATTCAATGCTTATCTTGTTTCTCGAAATTGTGTGTTGGTAAAGTGTTTCGCTTTGATCGAGTTTATCTTTACCTAGTTACGAAAGTCATGAAACATTTCAATTGTCTTTGGAAATTGCTTTGACGAGAAAGGTTGTGAATAAAAACTAAATAACGTCCCTTGAGAATGTTTCAATGGTTGGAATGAGAGGTTAGATAACATAACCATGTATCCCTTGAACCGAAGTTTTAGAACTTTGTTGAGCAAGAGAAATCGGTAGGATTGTGGAATTGGCTTGCGAAGTCCGCGAACTGACGGATGTTCCCATCCCAAGAATTTCTGCTGGGATTTCCAAATAACTCGTTTGCTGCTAAGTCTGCGAACTCAGTCCTCGAACCCAGTCCGCGAACTGGCGGAACTTCTCTTCCCGAGAAATTCTGCTGAGTTTGGAAAACTCAACCCGATTAATTAAGTCCGTGAACTTGTTTGTGAACTTAATAGGTTATGATCTAAAGATGTGCTCTGAACATGAATCATTAAATTACTAAGGAATGATTTATGCAAACCGTGGCTATAATGTTCATGAGCCGATTCAATCGAATCTAATCATCTTTGCTTCAATTATATCTTACGATTGAACAACTCTTTAACTAGTTTCATTTGAGTCAATTGAACTAGTTATGGTAAAGACGAACAAGGTTAATATGAAATGCACATATGGTTAACCTTTTGGTTTACTGTGTTGAACCAACATATGTATACACGTTTGGGCATGGTTCTCACGAACCCAGTAGACGTTTACAAAGTGTGTGTGACAGCTATGATTTCGATCTAACGGTTGAGAAATATTAGCTTGAATCTAAATCAGGTTTTCATCTAACGGTGAATATGGATTGCTTTGTACCTAAGGCAAATCCCTGATTTGAAAACTATATATAGGAGACATCTAGCTTGAGAAAAAACTTAATCCCCACACGTCCGTGTGCTACTAGTGCGCTCGCTAGAGTCGATCTCCATTAACCTTTGAGTTTCTTCTCTAAACTCAGGTTAACGACTTAAAGACTTCATTGGGATTGTGAAGCCAGACCGATACTACTTTTATCGTAGTTGTGTGATCTGATCTTGCATCTTCTATCGTACGAGTACAATCGATTGATTGGCTTGATATCGTGAGAGTTCTCCAATAGGCAAGATAAAGAAGTCACAAACATCTTCGTCTCACTGTTTGTGATTCCTCGACAAACCGCCTGTGTAGTCAGGAAGGATTGTTGTGAGGTGATTGATTGATCTAGGTTGTTCTTCGGAAATATAAGTCCGGATTATCAATTGGTTCTTGTTACCTTGATTTCATATCAAAAGACGGAACAAAACTTAGGGTTCATCTGTGGGAGACAGATTTATTCCTCTATAGACTTTTCTGTGTGAGATAGATCTGTTTATTTATCAAGTTTGTGATTTTGGGTTCCAGCAACTCTTTGTTGTGGGTGAGATCAGCAAAGGGAATCAAGTACGCAGTGTCCTGCTGGGATCAGAGGCGTATGAGTACAACTGTACCTTGTATCAGTGGGAGATTGATAGGGGTTCAACTATAGATCAGTCCGAAGTTAGTTTGCAGTAGGCTAGTGTCTGTAGCGGCTTAATACAGTGTGTATTCAATCTGGACTAGGTCCCGCGGTTTTCTGCATTTGCGGTTTCCTCGTTAACAAAACTTCTGGTGTCTGTGTTATTTTTTTTCCGCATTATATTTTTATATAATTGAAATAATACAAGTTGTGCGTTAAGATCATCAATTGGAAATCCAAACTTTGGTTGTTGATTGATATTGATTGATCCTTGAACATTGGTCTTTGGTACCGTCCAAGTTATCTCTCTTTGATAAATACTCGCAGATTTCCATTTGCTTGAGTAAAGATGAAATCGAGAGATTGAGATAATAACTCCTTAAGATACTTTTTATCTAGATTGAGTTTGACTGTCTAGTTGATTCTCTAGCAAAGTATTTCGGAGTTTGTCCATACAGATTGCTAATCGAAATATTGGGTGGTGTTGTTAGACCCCCGCTTTTTCATTATTTATCAGGGATGCTTCCTCAGTCTTCTCTTTGTTTTTCATCTGCAACAACCATAGCTTAGTTAAAATGAGAAGTTATACAGAAATTTGTTTACACTGCAATTGAGATGACAAGTCTTAACCTTTATTGTCAACTGCTTGACCGGCTTCTTCTTTACTGTTTCCTTGCTAGTTTTCATTATTCCAGTTAAGCCTTGCAAAAACAGAATTCAATTATCAATGTGGCTCAAAAGCTAACACAAAACCATCATTTCATATCCAGAGCATGAACTATTGTGCATATTATTATCATTTCAAATACTAACCAAAGCATGTGAATAAATCAAAGACCATCATTTCATACACACAAATTGAGTTGATACACTCTAGAAAGGAAATACCTTTCAATATGCAGAGCCTGGTAATTACTGACCCACTCAAGTTGATATTATTATCATTTCATAGCATACTATTATCATTACCAAGGAAAGAACATGATTATCATCAACTAAAGCATGTTAACAAATGAGTTGATTAGCATAAATGACACAACTGAACCCAATAGCTATATATCATGTTAAAGAAGCTATACTGACCTAAAAAAGAAGTTATATAAAACATATTGACCTAGCATATCAAATCCCTAAAATCATCATAAAAATCCTAACATATATCAAATCCTATTAACAAATCAAATCAAAGGTAAGTCAATTTCATTCCTTTACTCTTAATCTATGTTTCTTAATCTCTTCTTCATGTATTCATCTCAGTAATTTCACAAAAAAAATGGATTCAAAAATCTTATTTTCTTCATCATCAACACCATTATCACTTGTTCTATCATACCCATCACTAAAACCCAGACTTTCAGTAAAAACCCATGTTTCAATTTCACTAAACAACACTTCAAAGACACAATTTCTGGGCCAAACCCTTGAAAAAAGATTGGTTTTTTGAGTAACAGAAAACCCCAATTCAGGAAAGTAATTATTTGTGTTGTTAAGAGAAGAAAGGAGTTACCTTTTGATAATGTTATCCAGAGAGAAAAGAAACTTAAACTTGTATTGAAGATTAGGAAGATATTAACTGGTCAACCTAACATATTGACAAACTAGCATATCAAATCCTATCAACAAATCATCAAAAAAATCAAAGACCTAAAATAAAAAATCCCAAAAATTATCTTTGACCCAATTTCAATTTCATCTAGAAAACAACGAATCGTTAGTTGCATGTTAAGATCCATAAATTTCTGAGAGAAAAAAAAAAATTAAACCTAAGTTGCATACAATCCCTAAATTTAAAAAAAAATGGAACAAACAGAGCTTTTTACTCTTAAGATATATGGGAGTATTAGACAGATTTACCGCTTGGTGAGAACTGAGAGTCCGAAAGATCGATCTTCTAAATAGTTAAGGTTTTCAGCTGAAGAGTTTGAGAGTTTAGAGTCTGAGATTCAGTTGAGAGTTTGGGTTTGGGGTTTTCTGTAAATCTTCTTGGCAAGAGTTTGAGAGACTGAGAGTTTAGGGTTTGGGGTTTTCTGCAGAGTTGGTAGTTGCAGAGCTCGAGAGTTCTAAGAGGGTTTTTTTTTCTTTTTGGGGAGAGAGGTTTGTTTTTCAGTGAAGTTTAGAGTTTTTGATTTTGGTGAGACTTGTTTTCCGAGTTGTTTATGAAATTGGGCGCGTCCAGCTGAAAATTTTGGGGGGAATAAACCTGGGAGACTACACGTTGCGGTGGTCCAGAAAACATATTGTCTGAAAATTTCCTAGGAAGACACGTGAAGAAATTTGGGCAGGCTTCTAGGGTGGGAAAAGCACAATTTTATGATTGGTCTAAACCAAGTCATACAGATTGGCAAAGAAACACAAATTTTAACAAAGAAACACAAACTTCCCACCGTTAGATTTAGTCTAGTTCCGCATGTATTACTTCCGCTAACTTTATACGTTGGATTAGAGAAAATTGGTGGTAACACTCTAAGTAAAATGGCTCAGAGCTCGAAATTGGCGATGAGTGGACTACTCTAAGTCGGAAACTTCTTAAGAACGGCGAATCCAGCCATATACTGGAAATATTCCACATGAATATTCTCTGTATATGTTAGACATACCCATTTTCGTCGACTTCGAGGCATATACCTGGTCCGATATCGAAACCTGGCGGTCAGTGGACTGCTATAAGTCGCTTACTTCATAAGAACGACGAATCCAGACATATACTGGAAAGATTACTCAGGAATATATTCCATGTATATGTTAAACAGACACATTTTCGTCGACTTCGAGGCATATACCTGGTCCGAGATCGAAACCTGACGGTCAGTGGACTACTATAAGTCGGAAACTTCGTAAGAACGACGAATCCAGCCATATACTGGAAAGATTCCTCATGAATATAATCCCTGTATATGTTAAACAGACACATTTTCGTCGACTTCGAGGCATATACCTGGTCCGAGATTGAAACCTGGCGGTCAGTGGACTGCTATAAGTCGGAAACTTCATAAGAACGACGAATCCAGCTATATACTGGAAAGATTCCTCAGGAATATATTCCCTGTATATGTTAAACAGACACATTTTCGTCGACTTCGAGGCATATACTTGGTCCGATATCGAAACTTGGCGGTCAGTGGACTGCTATAAGTCGGAAACTTCGTAAGAACGAGGAATCCAGCCATATACTGGAAAGATTCCTC
>NW_020621603.1:564377-574188 GCF_003573695.1 Papaver somniferum | reverse complement strand
ATACCTGGTCCGAGATCGAAACCTGACGGTCAGTGGACTGCTATAAGTCGCTTACTTCGTAATAACGACGAACCCAGCCATATACTGGAAAGATTCCTCAGGAATATATTCCTGTATATGTAAAACAACCACATTTTCGTCGACTTCGAGGCATATACCTGGTCCGAGATCGAAACCTGGCGGTCAGTGGACTGCTATAAGTCGGAAACTTCGTAAAAACGACGAATCCAGCCATATACTGGAAAGATTCCTCAGGAATATATTCCCTGTATATGTTAAACAGACACATTTTCGTCGACTTCGAGGCATATACTTGGTCCGATATCGAAACTTGGCGGTCAGTGGACTGCTATAAGTCGGAAACTTCGTAAGAACGAGGAATCCAGCCATATACTGGAAAGATTCCTCAGGAATATATTCCCTGTATATGTTAAACAGACACATTTCGTCGACTTCGAGGCATATACCTGGTCCGAGATCGAAACCTAGAGGTCAGTGGACTGTTATAAGTCGGAAACTTCGTAATAACGACGAATCCAGCCATATACTGGAAAGATTCCTCAGGAATATATTCCCTGTATATGTTAAAGAGACACATTTTCGTCGACTTCGAGGCATATACCTAGTCCGAGATCAAAACTTGGCGGTCACTGGACTTCTATAAGTCGGAAACTTCGTAAGAACGACGAATCCAGCCATATACTGGAAACATTCCTCAGGAATATATTCCCTTTATATGTTAAACAAACACATTTTCGTCGACTTCGAGGCATATACCTGGTCCGAGATCGAAACCTGGCGGTCAGTGGACTGTTATTAGTCGGAAACTTCGTAAGAACGAAGAATCCAGCCATATACTGGAAAGATTCCTCAGGAATATATTCCATGTATATGTTAAACATACACATTTTCTTCGACTTCGAGGCATATACCTGGTCTGAGATCGAAACCTGGCGGTAAGTGGACTGCTATAAGTCGGAAACTTCGTAAGAACGACGAATCCAGCCATATACTGGAAAGATTCCTCAGGAATATATTCCCTGTATATGTTAAACTTACACATTTCGTCGACTTCGAGGCATATACCTGGTCCGAGATCGAAAACTTGTGATCAGTGGACTGCTATGAGTCGGAAACTTCGTAAGAACGACGAACCCAACCATATACTGGAAAGATTCCTCAGGAATATATTCCCTGTATATGTTAAACAGACACATTTCGTCGACTTCGAGGCATATACCTGGTTCGAGATCGAAACCTGGCGGTCAGTGGACTGCTATAAGTCGGAAACTTCGTAAGAACGACGAATCCAGCCATATAATGGAAAGATTCCTCAGGAATATATTCCCTGTATATGTTAAACAGACACATTTTCGTCGACTTCGAGGCATATACTTGGTCTGATATCGAAACTTGGTGGTCAGTGGACTGCTATAAGTCGGAAACTTCGTAAGAACGACGAATCCAGCCATATACTGGAAAGATTCCTCAGGAATATATTCACTGTATATGTTAAACAGACACATTTCGTCGACTTCGAGGAATATACCTGGTCCGAGATCGAAACCTAGAGGTCAGTGGACTGCTATAAGTCGGAAACTTCGTAATAACGACGAATCCAGCCATATACTGGAAAGATTCCTCAGGAATATATTCCCTGTATATGTTAAACAGACACATTTTCGTCGACTTCGAGGCATATACCTAGTCTGAGATCAAAACCTGGCGGTCACTGGACTTCTATAAGTCGGAAACTTCGTAAGAACGACGAATCCAGCCATATACTGGAAACATTCCTCAGGAATATATTCCCTTTATATGTTAAACAAACACATTTTCGTCGACTTCGAGGCATATACCTGGTCCGAGATCGAAACCTGGCGGTCAGTGGACTGCTATTAGTCGGAAACTTCGTAAGAACGATGAATCCAGCCATATACTGGAAAGATTCCTCAGAAATATATTCCATGTATATGTTAAACAGACACATTTTCTTCGACTTCGAGGCATATACCTGGTCTGAGATCGAAACCTGGCGGTAAGTGGACTGCTATAAGTCGGAAACTTCGTAAGAACGACGAATCCAGCCATATACTGGAAAGATTCCTCAGGAATATATTCCCTGTATATGTTAAACAAACACATTTCGTCGACTTCGAGGCATATCCCTGGTCCGATATCGAAAATTGGCGGTCAGTGGACTGCTATAAGTCGGAAACTTCGTAAGAACGACGAATCCAGCCATATACTGGAAAGATTCCTCAGGAATATATTCCCTGTATATGATAAACAGACACATTTCTTCGACTTCGAGGAATATACCTGGTCCGAGATCGAAACCTAGAGGTCAGTGGACTGTTATAAGTCGGAAACTTCGTAATAACGACGAATCCAGCCATATACTGGAAAGATTCCTCAGGAATATATTCCCTGTATATGTTAAAGAGACACATTTTCGTCGACTTCGAGGCATATACCTAGTCCGAGATCAAAACCTGGCGGTCACTGGACTTCTATAAGTCGGAAACTTCGTAAGAACGACGAATCCAGCCATATACTGGAAACATTCCTCAGGAATATATTCCCTTTATATGTTAAACAAACACATTTTCGTCGACTTCGAGGCATATACCTGGTCCGAGATCGAAACCTGGCGGTCAGTGGACTGTTATTAGTCGGAAACTTCGTAAGAACGATGAATCCAGCCATATACTGGAAAGATTCCTCAGGAATATATTCCATGTATATGTTAAACATACACATTTTCTTCGACTTCGAGGCATATACCATGTCTGAGATCGAAACCTGGCGGTAAGTGGACTGCTATAAGTCGGAATCTTCGTAAGAACGACGAATCCAGCCATATACTGGAAAGATTCCTCAAGAATATATTCCCTGTATATGTTAAACTTACACATTTCGTCGACTTCGAGGCATATACCTGGTCCGAGATCGAAAACTTGTGATCAGTGGACTGCTATGAGTCGGAAACTTCGTAAGAACGACGAACCCAACCATATACTGGAAAGATTCCTCAGGAATATATTCCCTGTATATGTTAAACAGACACATTTCGTCGACTTCGAGGCATATACCTGGTTCGAGATCGAAACCTGGCGGTCAATGGACTGCTATAAGTCGGAAACTTCGTAAGAACGACGAATCCAGCCATATAATGGAAAGATTCCTCAGGAATATATTCCCTGTATATTTTAAACAAACACATTTTCGTCGACTTCGAGGCATATACTTGGTCTGATATCGAAACTTGGAGGTCAGTGGACTGCTATAAGTCGGAAACTTCGTAAGAACGACGAATCCAGCCATATACTGGAAAGATTCCTCAGGAATATATTCACTGTATATGTTAAACAGACACATTTCGTCGACTTCGAGGAATATACCTGGTCCGAGATCGAAACCTAGAGGTCAGTGGACTGCTATAAGTCGGAAACTTCGTAATAACGACGAATCCAGCCATATACTGGAAAGATTCCTCAGGAATATATTCCCTGTATATGTTAAACAGACACATTTTCGTCGACTTCGAGGCATATACCTAGTCTGAGATCAAAACCTGGCGGTCACTGGACTTCTATAAGTCGGAAACTTCGTAAGAACGACGAATCCAGCCATATACTGGAAACATTCCTCAGGAATATATTCCCTTTATATGTTAAACAAACACATTTTCGTCGACTTCGAGGCATATACCTGGTCCGAGATCGAAACCTGGCGGTCAGTGGACTGCTATTAGTCGGAAACTTCGTAAGAACGATGAATCCAGCCATATACTGGAAAGATTCCTCAGAAATATATTCCATGTATATGTTAAACAAACACATTTTCTTCGACTTCGAGGCATATACCTGGTCTGAGATCGAAACCTGGCGGTAAGTGGACTGCTATAAGTCGGAAACTTCGTAAGAACGACGAATCCAGCCATATACTGGAAAGATTCCTCAGGAATATATTCCCTGTATATGTTAAACAAACACATTTCGTCGACTTCGAGGCATATCCCTGGTCCGATATCGAAAATTGGCGGTCAGTGGACTGCTATAAGTCGGAAACTTCGTAAGAACGACGAATCCAGCCATATACTGGAAAGATTCCTCAGGAATATATTCCCTGTATATGATAAACAGACACATTTCTTCGACTTCGAGGAATATACCTGGTCCGAGATCGAAACCTAGAGGTCAGTGGACTACTATAAGTCGGAAACTTCGTAATAACGACGAATCCAGCCATATACTGGAAAGATTCCTCAGGAATATATTCCCTGTATATGTTAAACAGACACATTTTCGTCGACTTCGAGGTTAATACCTAGTCCGAGATCAAAACCTGGCGGTCACTGGACTTCTATAAGTCGGAAACTTCGTAAGAACGACGAATCTAGCCATATACTGGAAACATTCCTCAGGAATATATTCCCTTTATATGTTAAACAAACACATTTTCTTCGACTTCGAGGCATATACCTGGTCCGAGATCGAAACCTGGCGGTCAGTGGACTGCTATTAGTCGGAAACTTCGTAAGAACGATGAATCCAGCCATATACTGGAAAGATTCCTCATGAATATATTCCATGTATATGTTAAACAGACACATTTTCTTCGACTTCGAGGCATATACCTGGGCTGAGATCGAAACCTGGCGGTAAGTGGACTGCTATAAGTCGGAAACTTCGTAAGAACGACGAATCCATCCATATACTGGAAAGATTCCTCAGGAATATATTCCCTGTATATGTTAAACAAACACATTCGTCGACTTCGAGGCATATCCCTGGTCCGAGATCGAAAACTTGTGGTCAGTGGACTGCTATGAGTCGGAAACTTCGTAAGAACGACGAACCCAACCATATACTGGAAAGATTCCTCAGGAATATATTCATGTATATGTTAAACAGACACATTTTCGTCGACTTCGAGGCATATACCTGGTCCGAGATCGAAACCTGGCGGTAAGTGGACTGCTATAAGTCGGAAACTTCGTAAGAACGACGAATCCAGCCATATACTGGAAAGATTCCTCAGGAATATATTCCCTGTATATGTTAAACTTACACATTTCGTCGACTTCGAGGCATATACCTGGTCCGAGATCGAAAACTTGTGGTCAGTGGACTGCTATGAGTCGGAAACTTCGTAAGAACGACGAATCCAACCATATACTGGAAAGATTCCTCAGG
This sequence comes from Papaver somniferum, assembly GCF_003573695.1. Lineage (NCBI taxonomy): Eukaryota > Viridiplantae > Streptophyta > Magnoliopsida > Ranunculales > Papaveraceae > Papaver > Papaver somniferum. The sequence goes on along the minus strand of NW_020621603.1, from coordinate 568,987 downwards.
AATATATTCCCTGTATATTTTAAACAAACACATTTTCGTCGACTTTGAGGCATATACCTGGTCCGAGATCGAAACCTGACGGTCAGTGGACTGCTATAAGTCGCTTACTTCGTAATAACGACGAACCCAGCCATATACTGGAAAGATTCCTCAGGAATATATTCCTGTATATGTAAAACAACCACATTTTCGTCGACTTCGAGGCATATACCTGGTCCGAGATCGAAACCTGGCGGTCAGTGGACTGCTATAAGTCGGAAACTTCGTAAAAACGACGAATCCAGCCATATACTGGAAAGATTCCTCAGGAATATATTCCCTGTATATGTTAAACAGACACATTTTCGTCGACTTCGAGGCATATACTTGGTCCGATATCGAAACTTGGCGGTCAGTGGACTGCTATAAGTCGGAAACTTCGTAAGAACGAGGAATCCAGCCATATACTGGAAAGATTCCTCAGGAATATATTCCCTGTATATGTTAAACAGACACATTTCGTCGACTTCGAGGCATATACCTGGTCCGAGATCGAAACCTAGAGGTCAGTGGACTGTTATAAGTCGGAAACTTCGTAATAACGACGAATCCAGCCATATACTGGAAAGATTCCTCAGGAATATATTCCCTGTATATGTTAAAGAGACACATTTTCGTCGACTTCGAGGCATATACCTAGTCCGAGATCAAAACTTGGCGGTCACTGGACTTCTATAAGTTGGAAACTTCGTAAGAACGACGAATCCAGCCATATACTGGAAACATTCCTCAGGAATATATTCCCTTTATATGTTAAACAAACACATTTTCGTCGACTTCGAGGCATATACCTGGTCCGAGATCGAAACCTGGCGGTCAGTGGACTGTTATTAGTCGGAAACTTCGTAAGAACGATGAATCCAGCCATATACTGGAAAGATTCCTCAGGAATATATTCCATGTATATGTTAAACATACACATTTTCTTCGACTTCGAGGCATATACCTGGTCTGAGATCGAAACCTGGCGGTAAGTGGACTGCTATAAGTCGGAAACTTCGTAAGAACGACGAATCCAGCCATATACTGGAAAGATTCCTCAGGAATATATTCCCTGTATATGTTAAACTTACACATTTCGTCGACTTCGAGGCATATACCTGGTCCGAGATCGAAAACTTGTGATCAGTGGACTGCTATGAGTCGGAAACTTCGTAAGAACGACGAACCCAACCATATACTGGAAAGATTCCTCAGGAATATATTCCCTGTATATGTTAAACAGACACATTTCGTCGACTTCGAGGCATATACCTGGTTCGAGATCGAAACCTGGCGGTCAGTGGACTGCTATAAGTCGGAAACTTCGTAAGAACGACGAATCCAGCCATATAATGGAAAGATTCCTCAGGAATATATTCCCTGTATATGTTAAACAGACACATTTTCGTCGACTTCGAGGCATATACTTGGTCTGATATCGAAACTTGGTGGTCAGTGGACTGCTATAAGTCGGAAACTTCGTAAGAACGACGAATCCAGCCATATACTGGAAAGATTCCTCAGGAATATATTCACTGTATATGTTAAACAGACACATTTCGTCGACTTCGAGGAATATACCTGGTCCGAGATCGAAACCTAGAGGTCAGTGGACTGCTATAAGTCGGAAACTTCGTAATAACGACGAATCCAGCCATATACTGGAAAGATTCCTCAGGAATATATTCCCTGTATATGTTAAACAGACACATTTTCGTCGACTTCGAGGCATATACCTAGTCTGAGATCAAAACCTGGCGGTCACTGGACTTCTATAAGTCGGAAACTTCGTAAGAACGACGAATCCAGCCATATACTGGAAACATTCCTCAGGAATATATTCCCTTTATATGTTAAACAAACACATTTTCGTCGACTTCGAGGCATATACCTGGTCCGAGATCGAAACCTGGCGGTCAGTGGACTGCTATTAGTCGGAAACTTCGTAAGAACGATGAATCCAGCCATATACTGGAAAGATTCCTCAGAAATATATTCCATGTATATGTTAAACAAACACATTTTCTTCGACTTCGAGGCATATACCTGGTCTGAGATCGAAACCTGGCGGTAAGTGGACTGCTATAAGTCGGAAACTTCGTAAGAACGACGAATCCAGCCATATACTGGAAAGATTCCTCAGGAATATATTCCCTGTATATGTTAAACAAACACATTTCGTCGACTTCGAGGCATATCCCTGGTCCGATATCGAAAATTGGCGGTCAGTGGACTGCTATAAGTCGGAAACTTCGTAAGAACGACGAATCCAGCCATATACTGGAAAGATTCCTCAGGAATATATTCCCTGTATATGATAAACAGACACATTTCTTCGACTTCGAGGAATATACCTGGTCCGAGATCGAAACCTAGAGGTCAGTGGACTACTATAAGTCGGAAACTTCGTAATAACGACGAATCCAGCCATATACTGGAAAGATTCCTCAGGAATATATTCCCTGTATATGTTAAACAAACACATTTTCGTCGACTTCGAGGTTAATACCTAGTCCGAGATCAAAACCTGGCGGTCACTGGACTTCTATAAGTCGGAAACTTCGTAAGAACGACGAATCCAGCCATATACTGGAAACATTCCTCAGGAATATATTCCCTTTATATGTTAAACAAACACATTTTCTTCGACTTCGAGGCATATACCTGGTCCGAGATCGAAACCTGGCGGTCAGTGGACTGCTATTAGTCGGAAACTTCGTAAGAACGATGAATCCAGCCATATACTGGAAAGATTCCTCAGGAATATATTCCATGTATATGTTAAACAGACACATTTTCTTCGACTTCGAGGCATATACCTGGGCTGAGATCGAAACCTGGCGGTGAGTGGACTGCTATAAGTCGGAAACTTCGTAAGAACGACGAATCCATCCATATACTGGAAAGATTCCTCAGGAATATATTCCCTGTATATGTTAAACAAACACATTTCGTCGACTTCGAGGCATATCCATGGTCCGAGATCGAAAACTTGTGGTCAGTGGACTGCTATGAGTCGGAAACTTCGTAAGAACGACGAACCCAACCATATACTGGAAAGATTCCTCAGGAATATATTCATGTATATGTTAAACAGACACATTTTCGTCGACTTCGAGGCATATACCTGGTCCGAGATCGAAACCTGGCGGTCAGTGGACTGCTATAAGTTGGAAACTTCGTAAAAACGACGAATCCAGCCATATACTGGAAAGATTCCTCAGGAATATATTCCCTGTATATGTTAAACAAACAAATTTTTGTTGACATCGAGGCATATACCTGGTCCGAGATCGAAACCTGGCGGTCAGTGGACTGCTATAAGTCGGAAACTTCGTAAGAACGACGAATCCATCCATATACTGGAAATGTTCCCCAGGAATATATTCCTTGTATATGTTAAACAGACACATTTTCGTCGACTTCGAGGCATATACCTGGTCTGAGATTGAAACCTGGCGGTCAGTGGACTGCTATGAGTCGGAAACTTCGTAAGAACGACGAATCCAACAATATACTGGAAAGATTCCTCAAGAATATATTCCCTGTATATTTTAAACAAACACATTTTCGTCGACTTCGAGGCATATACCTGGTCCGAGATCGAAACCTGACGGTCAGTGGACTGCTATAAGTCGCTTACTTCGTAAGAACGACGAACCCAACCATATACTGGAAAGATTCCTCAGGAATATATTCCATGTATATGTTAAACAGACACATTTTCGTCGTCTTCGAGGCATATACCTGGTCCGAGATCGAAATCTGGCGGTCAGTGGACTACTATAAGTCGGAAACTTCGTAAGAACGACGAATCCAGCTATATACTGGAAAGATTCCTCGGGAATATATTCCCTGTATATGTTAAACAGACACATTTTCGTCGACTTCGAGGCATATACCTGGTCAGAGATCGAAACCTGGCGTTCAGTGGACTGTTATAAGTCGGAAACTTCGTAAGAACGACGAATCCATCCATATACTGGAAAGATTCCTCAGGAATAAATTCCCTGTATATGTTACACAGACACATTTCGTCGACTTCGAGGCATATACCTGGTCCGAGATCGAAACCTTGTGGTCAGTGGACTGCTATAAGTCGGAAACTTCGTAAGAACGACAAATCCAGCCATATACTGGAAAGATTCCTCAGAAATATATTCTTGTATATGTAAAACAGACACATTTTCGTCGACTTCGAGGCATATACCTGGTCCGAGATCGAAACCTGGCGGTAAGTGGACTGCTATAAGTCGGAAACTTCGTAAGAACGACGAATCCAGCCAGATACTAGAAAGATTCCTCAGGAATATGTTCCCCGTATATGCAGACACATTTTCGTCGACTTCGAGGCATATACCTAGTCCGAGATCGAAACCTGGAGGTCAGTGGACTGCTATAAGTCGGAAACTTCGTAAGAACGACGAATCCAGCCATATACTGGAAACATTCCTCAGGAATATATTCCATGTATATGTTAAACAAACACATTTTCGTCGACTTCGAGGCATATACCTGGTCCGAGATCGAAACCTGGCGGTCAGTGGACTGCTATAAGTCGGAAACTTCGTAAGAACGACGAATCCAAC